>NC_141351.1:24158513-24458513 GCF_057382095.1 Aulonocara sp. 'chitande type north' Nkhata Bay | reverse complement strand
CCCTGCAGGTTTTAGATGTGTCTCTCCACGTTGGTTGAGTGTGGAGTAAGTGCATATGAGAGCATGAGGGTGGGAATGGATGTTTGTGTCTGTGTGTGCCTGTATTTCTGTGTCTATATGTCAGGTTGGGTGTCAGGCGCCACCTCTCTGGGGACATCTTAGGCCCTCCAAGGTATGGAGGCCTATCTCCCCCTACCACCACTTCCCCTGCCAGTGGCGGACTCCCTCAGACATCGGTGCGTTGGTGGTTCTTTGTGTCCGGGGATGGGCGTCCAGGTACACACCGGCTCACTCCTTGGCGGCCGCTTATCGGGGCCTGGAGCCTGGGGCTCGCTCGGGCCACTTCGGAGGTGGGGTGCCCCCGGCCTCTCGGCCTGGGGCTCGGTCACTCAGGCACGGCTGGCTGGTGGCGGAGCTCACGGGCACGTCACTGCAACTCCCCCTGGCTTCTGCTCCGCGGCTGCTGAGTGAGCCCTCATCTGGGACTCTCCTCAGCTCTTTCTGGGACAGTGGCGCAGCTGCCCCTCTGTTGGTCTTCCTTGGTCTCTTGTGTTCTGGGGGCCTCTGGATGTCTGGAGTTTTGATCTCCTCCATACCTGCTTCATGCCCTGGAGGACGGGGCTGTGCCCCCCCCACACCCTCTAGCAGATCATTACATGAAGGAACCTTTTAAAAACAAGCGCGTCCATGCTCACAGGTGTACACACGGGTGATCACACCCACAAACTACACCCTTTTTGGCTCCTACCTCAAAGCACACTGTGTTCTGTTGATCTTATGTGCTGCACAATAATGTTTAATATTTAGTATTTACTGTCATATTCCCATATATCATTGTGATGTTGTTTATTCTATTACTCTTGTTCTCTTCTGCTTGCTTTCTTTTTTCTTTCTCAGCAGGTGATCCAGGTGATTGATATATGCATTTTTTATTTCTTTTTTTTTTTTTTTCTTCTGCTCATTCTGTTGGTTTTTGTCTTTTGCCCTTCTCCCCCGTCCCTCTTCTCAGCTGTTTCTCTTTCCCTCTTTCTTTCTCCCCTTCTTTCCCCCAGTCAAGTCTGTCCTGTATTCAGTAAGTGAAAATAAAATGAACAATAAAAGGTGAATCAAATGGACCATTACGGCAAGGCTGGGATGGTCAGTTTGGTAAAGTAAATCCGTTGGGCATCTTTCTTTGCCTTCAGACAACAATTCTGATGGCAAAAGAGCCAAATGGGACAGGCAAAAAAAAAAAAAAAAAAAAAAAAAAAAAAAAAGTTTTTAGATGTGTCCTTGATCCATCACAGCTGATTTAAATGGATAAATTACAGTCTCAACATGTCTTGAAGTTCTCCAGAGGCCTGGTAATGAGCTAATCATATGATTCAGGTGCGTTGACCCAGGGTGAGAGTTAAAACCTGCAGGGACACCGGCCCTCATGGACTGGGATTGGGGACCCCTGATCTACTCGGATCCCTCCCAAATGACTAAACTCCTCACCCTATAGCTAAGGGAGAGCCACCCTTCAGAGGAAGCCCATTTGTGCCATTACTATCCATGATCTCATTCTTTTCGTCACTACCTACAGCTCATGTAGGTGGTTTTTAACTTACAATATAAAGTTCCTCGAGGTAACTGTTGCTGTAATTTGACACGAAGTAAATACAATCGTACTGAATTAAACATGGGTTGCTTTTACGCTCAGCCTTCTCTTCACCACCATAGATCAGTGTCGCATCCACATCCAGGGATTAAAAATATTAGTGAAAAATAAAGGTGGTGTATTAGTAAAACAGCTAAACTTACTGCAATGAGTCAACCAAATTGTTTCTCATATATGCTAATGTTATAATGCTGATGCAGCCTCCACGGCTTCAACTTGGCTCGTTTATTCAGCCACACATTTTCTTGGTTAATGTTCCAAAGGAGTTCCTGATCCTGCACAATAATTCCTCCACATCACATGCTGGTCAAGGTGGTTAGTGTTAGGATGTTTTGAGTTTATTATATTATTTATCATTTCTAGTCTTTGGTTTCTTTGTTGGAGTTCTGTCTTATGGTTTATGTCTCTGTGTCATCCTTAGTTGCTGTCTCCCCTGTCTGCTCTGTGTCTGTAAGTTCAGTCTGTGTTATGTTTCCTGTTTTACTTTGAAAGTCCATCTCTCATGTAAATGCGTCTGGTTTTGCTTCCTTTGTCTCGTTAGGCCTGATTTGCCCAGCTGTGTTTCCCTCCTGTTGCCCATTCCCTGATTGCTCCTCTGTGTATTTAAGCCCCGTGTTTCAGTTTGTTGGTGTTGTGATCTACCCTCGTCTTGCTGTGTTTTGTCTGCGTAAGCTTATTTTGTATTCCTAGTTTTGTTACCCTTCTGAGTTCAGCATTAAAGCTGTTTTGAGTTCACGTTTTGTTTCCGTGAGTCTACATTTTGGGTCCACCATGCCTGCCTGCACACAGCCGTCACATGACAGTTAGTGAGAGAAAACGTATGCGTTAAGATGATAAATCATTGAAGATTATCCACTTGTTAATGTGAGCTGCAAAAACAACCAAAAAAAGCAGCTGGACTGCTTGAGCTCGAGCTTTTGTGAAAGGGATATGGGAACACTCACCAAAACAACAGGCACTACAGATTTCAGTGGAGTAGAGTTCACTTTATGGTATATGACATTTTATAGGACGACTACTGTACAACAAAGAATGCATAAGACTATTAGTAAAGGTAACTGAAAGCTAAATTGTAAAAGATATAATGGCAGATTCTGGTCATTAACACCCACATAGTTAAATAACGTCCCCTCTCTGCTGGCAGTACCAATTTTGCTCATACAATAGCAGTTCTTATAGTTACATTTACAACATTCAACTCTATGATAAACTTCCTTCAAGAATTAAAAAAAAATTTTATATATATATATATATATATATATATATATATATATATATATATATATATATATATATATATATATATATATATATATATATATATATATATATATAAATTTTTTTTCAGTTTTTGCTCAAATGAATTAGATTTTTTTTTAATTTTATCCAAAGAAATACTGACAGAAAAGTTGATTTTTCAGATATGAAAAAAAGTCTTCTATGAGGAAATATACTGATTAATAATAAGCTAGCAAAACAGGCTAACCACAGGCAGGTCTCTCCAGTGTAACATGTATTGAACATAATTAAATGGCACAGCAGTGCTTTAGACAGTGTTACATATATACATTTATCCAGTACATTCGTGCATCATGACTCACTGAGAGCATTGTACATTTAAATTAATTCAAAAACTTCATTTCATGTGTTAACTTTGTGGTTATCAACAATAATCACAACCCGGGCTCAAAAACATGACTTCAATAATTACATTTAACTGTGCAAAATATCCTTCTAATCTAAGTGAATGCAATCTAACTTTAATGCGTAAATTGAAAATAATGTTGAGTCAAAGACACTTGAAACATTTCCCAGTTTTTGTGGCATCAGTTACGTGACTTTCATCTGTGTGTTTGAGCTCGCGCTTCCCTGTCAGAAAAAGCCGAGCACTGCACAAGTTTTTGTTCTGCAGCAAAGCCGCAGCTTCATTCCGTGCTTTGACTTTCAAATGAAGCTCTTGACTGTCTGATACCCAGGGGAACATAATAAATCAGTCAATGGGAGGTTTATCTGTTCCTCAGTGGGATGACCTCCCATTCATCTCCATGTACTGGGGATGAAGGTTCCTCTTAGGACCAGCTTAGGGAACCACAAACAATAGAAAACAAAAGGTCAGCAAGTATAACCGAGAAAATGTGAACCGAAGTTACTCTGATGGGGTCTGGCGAGCTGAGGCACGTTCACCACTGGGATGTCCTCTGCAGACCATGCCCCTGCAAAAATAAGAAAGAAATTACTTGTTTTTTGGTGTTATATACCCTCTGAAGGATTCAAAAGTGTTCAGCTTGCTCACTAATGGAGGATATCGTCAGCATGAGTTACATGATCACTGGCAGCCACTCCCTAGTTTCCCTTTTGCACCCTTTGTGGGTTTATTACTGTTTTGTTTGCTTATTCTTTTACATAATGTAAGAGTATTAGTCGGTGGAACCGACAACCATTTCCTTTTGCATTGACATTTGCACACCTCCTATATTGCTCTGCCACCATCGCTGAAACCGAGCTCGTCCTAAAGCTAATAAAAATTGAACAACAGCTACATTTGTGTGTCTCAAAGTTTCACAGGACTGTTTTGTGTTTACCTTTGCTTTTCACACACTGTCTTGTAGGGTTTATTTACCTATCCCATTTGGTGTAAAATAACTGTCTGAATTATACTACTACTACTACTACTACTACTACTAATAATAATAATAATAATAATAATAATAATAATAATAATAATAATAATAATAATAATAATAATAATAATAATAATAATAATAATACATTTTATTTATAGGCACCTCTAAGACCCTCAAGGTCACCTTACAATAACACAAGAAAAATAGTAGCAATAAAATCTAATACACATGGCAAAATAAAATTTAGACATAAGGTAACCCCCCCCCCCCAAAAAAACCCCCTCCACAACAACAAACAAATAAACAAACAAAAAAACCCCACAAGTATAAAAGCTGAGCATGATAAAAACGAACTTAGACATTACTCTCATAACAAGAGCTTTTTTATGTTTATCACTACATTAAGAGTTATTACTTCTATAAAAATGATCACTTTTTATAGCCACGCTGACAGAACTGCATCTTATCTGTTTTGCATTTATTGAATCTGTTTTGTTCTTTCATTTGTCGTCACACTTTGTAAAGAACATAAACTTATTCAAGTTACATTTTTAGGGTTACTTGTAGAACTTGCAAATAAAACAACTTTTATAAAGGTCTAAAAAAAACCTACAGATACAAACTAACCTGAACCTGACTGGATGTTGAAAAACTAAAGAAATATTTATAGAAACTTAAAAATAACAAACTGACTGGAAACCACTCACATGCTCATGTTTTACTTAAAACATGGCAGCACGTGCGTGGCTGTTTTTCTTTGCAAATCTAAAAACCAAAACAAACCAGCAACACTTCTAATGACACGCTCACAGTCCCACCTGCATATAGATATCATGACTTCCTGCAAAGAAATCCTAAGCAGTCCTGAAAAAGTCTAAATGCATATTTTAGCATCTTTAAGTCAATCTCTACATTAACTAATGCAATTATATTAAATAAAGGTGACAACGAAAAGTCTAATTTTGCGTTTTTGTAGCCCATGAACATAGAAACATTAGCTGCCTTCCTCCATGAATGAGAGAGCTGCACACATTTCAGAGACACCTTTAAAGCCTTTAGGCAAGAATTTCACTTTTTTTTTAAGATAAATGACAAGCAGTGAAAACCAGTCCCCCAAATCAAGCACTACCTTTTTCATCAACATCTTTTTCTTTGATTATTTCCCAGAGGAATGACACAAGAAGTACAGAGTGCGCTCAGTCCAGGAGCATATGCACAGAAGAGGCAGACACAAGGCCTATAGAGAGTGAACGGCGCAAGATAAGAAAAAAAAATCCAGACAAAGAAGTGATTCATAGTCAACCTGTAGAAGAAGTTGCTATGGATACAGCAGGACCTGAGAGGTCGGAAATGAGCAGAGGCCACGAAGAGAAAAGCATCTGGAGTCAAGCAGGTGATAAAGAGGAGAACTGCAGAGTGACGAAGGAGGCGAGTCAGCTGCTTTCGACCTACACTTGTGTGTGCGTGCTGTGTTCCCGGTCTCCTTTTATGTTGACGGTGTGCTGCTCCCGCTGTTGGCCGCAGAGCCAATGGAAGCTCTGGGAATGAAGATGTCAAAGGACGGGTCTGGTAGCTGCTGCTGTGTGAAGTCATAACAAAGCCGTGACAAAAACATCCAAGAATAGGGACGAAGTGTGTTCACAACTGCCTGCTTGAATTCAAATGACTTCATAAAGCTTTTACATGAAACATAACCGTCATGCCTTTGGTGGTTCACTGCATTTAAAAACATTTTTAAAAAACTTTTCACAGAAATCGCATACTAACTCTTGAGATATTTCCGCAGCAGGTACCGGACATTTGAAAAAGTATGACAGAGCTGACTTGCTTGCAAAGGAAGCGGCACAGAAAGGAAAAATATACTAAAACCTTTCAGGATATGATTTCTGCATGTACAACTGTAGCATTAACTAATTAGATAGCTGCCAGGATTTTGAGTTAACTGGGAACTCTGTGTTTTCCACTAAATAAACCCTGACTGCACTGATACTACACTCAAAATGCATTTGAATGGTGACCTTGTATACAAAGTCATTAAGGGAGTATAATAAATATTTCATCAAGTTAGATTTGCTGTTAGCCAAATTGATATTAGTCATGTTAGAAAGTTTTTAACAGTTAACTTCTTTGCTAATGCTAACTGCTCAGCCAATGTGATTGGTCAGTTGCAACGTTGATCCTGGACCAAAACTGTTATGATGACATAGGAACAGCACCAGCGTGGGGAAATCTGATTGTGCCCATGCAAACAGGCAAACAGGCCTACAGACCGATCCACGACCATCTAGTAACCAAAGGTAGTAGGAAAAATGAGCATTCCATGAGATTGTTGTGATTGGTTGCTGGGGACTGAGAGCAGAAAATGATTGCCTAGAAAAACTACTGGCAACAAAATCAGTCTCAAGGAGGTTTCTGGTGCAACAGATTTCATCCACTGACAGCCAGAAACCTCCAACTACTGCCAACCAGCCGGCGAATAAACATTTCACTAGCAACCGGGGGTTATATCACATGCAATATGGTGGACAACGTTAGCTCGTTCAGTTACTTTAATCTGTGACCTCATTGCACCATTTTTAAAGAGTTTGTGATATTAGTCAGTAGTTTCAGGCCTCACAAGCTGACTGGATGTTTATTTTGTGTCCTTATTACTACAGTTTAGTTTAAGGTGGGTCTAAATTATTACTGAGTTGGGTAAATCTCTCATTTATATACAGACTGTGGTCAGAAGTTGAAAATCTTCCCATGTGACCTCTGCGCTTTTGCTTTTCTAAGAAGAACAAGTGCTCTTTAGTCACAAGGTTGGCTCAACCCTAAAGCGTACCTGGTGTTGTGGTTTTTACAGACACTAACGGTGCGCATAATTTACAAAATACATGCCATTTTGAATCTAGTGATTATATAATGCACTTTTTTTCTAGAACCCGAGGAAACGCCTCCAGCTGGATGTTTAACCCCTGGCATCTGTGACATTAGAATTAAAGCTGTGATTTAGGCCACACGTGCTCCTGACAACTTTTAAATGTCCACCTGCTTTATTCATTCTCCCATTTTCCTTTGCCTGTTGTTAATTAAAATGCAAATATGGACTAAAGTACCTTGGAAGTGATGGTTGCTGGTGTTATGTGTATATGGTGTTGATGAGGTTTTCACGCTCTGTAAAAGGTTACTGTCACCACTTATTTCCATAAAAATTTGCCTAGTGCAGGAGACAGGTATGTGTGCGAGTGGAGTGGTCATATTCAAATGTGTTTTTCTGTGAATGTATCACTTTTATACTCACATTTCCAACTCCTTTGCTGATGAGAGCCAGCTCAGTGGGCTGGTACACCGAGTTACGCATCTGACCGGTGTAGCCGCTGTATGGAGACACGGGCTTGGAATCTGTGATGAACAGATATAAGAAAATAAATCTTTTAATCACCCAACAATCAGTGTGTGATATCTGTGGCCCTCTTAAGTGCTACCTGGCAATAATCCCCTTCATCTTCATATTACAACCTGCCTGCCCTCCATCTTTTACAAAGTGCCCTGCAGAGATGGCACTATATAACTAACCCCCATATTAAACAGTTGCCACACCTTTGTCGCCGTGGAGACAGCGCAAACAGATGGCGTAATGATTCTAGTGGGAGTGATACAGCATTCACAGATGCAGTCAGACACTTATTAACAAGAATGATTCAGAAGGTAAAATTCTAGGTGGGAATGATGATATTCAGTTAATGGCAGTTTAGTCATACTGTAAGACTTAATGTAAGTTAATGATTACAGTCAAATGTGCTCAAAGCAAATTCTGAGACTTTTTATGACACACATTAGTCTGTGCTAATCAGGAAAAATGTAAGAGGCAGAACCTCCTCTGCATTCTTACACATTGTGCTTATCTGTATAGTAACATATTTTCCTTACAATAGAATAGCACAAAGCCAAAGCTACTCTTTCTACCTCTACATCACAGCTACCTAATAATACAAAAAAGTCCCTTACAGCTTATAAGCAGAGGCACATCGCCATCCTTGCTACAAAGAACCATCTTCCATTAGCGATCCGTGATAACTATCAGACTTACTGCTCTGATCCTTTGGACTGAGCTCAGATCAGCAGATCAGATTCTGTGGTGTCATCATGTGGACAGAAAACAACCTTTCAGGACATTTTGCTGCATATTTTGTTTGTTCTTGTGTTTTCGAGGGCTAGAAAACATTCATTCATCAGCGCAAGGTCATCGTGAGAGGCAGAGTTTGTAATAACACTAAAGCGAACCTCATAAGGATGGCTATTGTCTGAAAACGTGTCAGGGTGAATGCACTGAAGAGCTCAGACACCGTTCGGTTTGCAGACAAATAGATGACCGGGGAAATGTTTGCCTTTAGGAAACAAACCGAGCGTAGCTGCTCTGAAGAACTTTTATTTCACGGTCATGTTGTATATGGCTGCTGCAGGAAAATCAGGAATATTTGGTTTTATTGCTGCTATGTAAATGTTATTGCATCATATTCAAGGAAATAAAAGACGGAGCTAAACTACCACCAGAAACATCAGCTCCACTTTGCTTTGATGAAACAAATAACACTGAATACCTCGAGGCAACACAACATTTCTTCTTGGAAATTACAAGGACAAAATCACCCCAGCTTATAGTCTTTATCTCTTTCACAAAGGAGAGAAGATGAATCGATGAATTCATGTATTGCCCAAATCCAAATGATTTTTAGTGTTTTTCTTGTTTACCTTAAACTGGCCTTGATGTGAGATCCACAGGTTTACCCAATCATAGCTTATAAATTCCAAAACATGATTTTTAAACTTTAGACTAGCTTTAAGTTTGAGAATTGTAAGTTTGTAAAAATGTGACATTGAGTCATTCATGAATTCATCTATTCAGTAAAAAATCACCGAAACATCCATAAAAAAATCTGTAAACTGTATTTTAAACAGTCTTAAGCACTTGGAGAACTGATCTCACGTGTTGGTTTTAACATTTATGTACTCATTTTTTATACTCTTATAATCCCCCTTGTCAAAATTATGCTCAGTCTTGTGTTCATCATCTAATTTTAGGTCCTTTGACTGGTTGTCATTTTGACCACTGTAATCAGCTTTGGGTCTATTTGTCCTGGGACCCTTTTAAATGATGCCTTTGCGGATTCAGGCGTCCTATCTGAAGGTCTATTTTGGACAAGGTGCAAAATTGTGAAGCCATAAAGACTCATGACGATGTTACAATCCCTTTATAACAGTTGAAAAAACCCTTCAAAGTTAAGCGTACTTGTGAAGTTGCTTGTTTGAAGGTTTTCTACAGCAGCTCCAAGGCTAAGCTACATACCTTGGTTGGACTCGTCCATGGAGAAAGCCTTATTTTCCACATACACATTCTGGGAGGATTGTCCCTTCAGGATCGTCTCGTATCCGACTCCTTGGTTTTGGCAAAGATCTTCTGTGTAGTCTTGTTGACTCTCATCGTCACTGTTCAGACAGCAGACGTCAGGAATGGTGTACATGATAATGAAGACCCAGGCGTTTGCTACCAAAGCGATGGCTAAGGTTGGGTCATCCCACGTTGGACCCCCGGTTTTCCCATTCCCATACACGTACATGACGATCCACGCCACCCAAATACCCACTGAAAAGAGGCTTGTCACAAGGATGCAAGCGCCTTCCTTCTTCCACTGTGCGTGTTTGCCCATCATGATGGTCAGACTCGCCACCACCACAGCCAGGATCAGCACCATCACGTAGATGAGCGCCATGACAAAGTCCTCGTTAGCAATGTCACAAGGCACGGCTATAGCTTTGCTAGTTTGAGCTGTGGTGTTGGAAGGCACAATTGTAATTATCAGCCATTCTGTGTTGATGATCACCTCCACCAGCCACAGCCCCAACGCCCCAAGACACAAGACCCAAACTCGAGGCCCGCTGTTTCGTCTGGCCAGGATGTTCAGCCTCACACACTGCATCAGCTGGGAGGCGAAGCAGCCGCTGAACAGCACCCCAAAGAGGAACCTCCGTGAAGCACATGTGGAGAAGTTCTCTCCCACGATGAAGGCAAAGGTTAGGCAGAAGAGACCAGCAGTGCAGATCAGGAAGAAGGCGTGAAGAGCTACCGAGCTCTTGCGGTTGTAGTCTTTATGGAAGGGCAGGCTGGCCAGCAGCGAGATGAAGAGCACGAAGGAGAAGACGATGCCAGCTGCCGCTAAGGCCTCCAGCACGATGCCCCATGCAGCTTCAGTGCTACACAGATTGTAATAAATGGAATCCACGTTTGGGCCGCAGCCCTTAGGAGTACTGTTGCTGGCCATGGAGCCTGGGAGTTGCTCTGGGACTCTAGCAGCACCTGTTCAGATGGACAAACAGGGAATGTCTGGGAGAGACACGATAGGGACAGATTTGAACAAAGAGCTAAACCACGTCACCAAAGCTACATTAGGATACAGTTGTCTACACCCAGCTGAGCAAATATCACACTTGCATGAGTCAACGTCGTCATGTTATCCTGGAAAACGTTCTATAAAAAGGTGCTTTGCTTTTATTTAGAGCTTCAGAGAATCAGGGATCTGCAGTCACACTCCAAAAATGTGGGAGGAATGTCACTGCTGGGCTTTTTCCCAACTCTAATGTTAATGATTAACACATCTGTCAACAGACATTGTTTCTGCACATTTACACAACAGTGAGGAAAAAGTGCGTTGAACCTGAGGCTCACCTGCTAAAACTCTGGTCAACTCAAATCCAAAGGTTTTGCTTTTTAGTGTTTTCTGCTGAATTACATCAAATCTGAGCATCTGTTTTGTGAATAAACATCTCTGCAATCCTGGTTTTGTCTTTCTGCCTCGTCTGGCTGTTTCTTTTCGTCCCTATCAGATCCAATTACACCAAACTGAGGACGGTCTCTGAGTCAAATCGATAGATGCGGCGTGCGGACATTCGGTCTTTCTGACCTTCTGTTACTCAATCAGGAAGACGGATCTTTCTGGAACAAAGAGGCAAATATATTCTTTTTCTACATGTCCTCCACTCTGTCACTCCTCAAACAGACAGAATTAACTAATACATTTACTCCCAGTTTCAGGGCGTGACCACCGATCAAACAAAGTTCTTAGACCGTTCATTTTAATATTTGTTGAGTTGTTTTTTGTAACTGTTGCCAGGGGAAATATTATAAGCATATTTAAGGCACATCTTCAATTTCAATACTTTGGTTTTCTAAACTTTTTAGGCCTTTTTTGAGGATTTTTGTGCCGGTGAAACTTTAGAGAATGTCAGATGATGTCTTGCCAGAGTCGGCCTGGCAAAGACTCCAACACAGTCTGATGGCTATCTTTGGAAAATGTGAAGAGGGGCATACATTTTGGGATTTTACCTTTATTTTCATAAATGTGACATCTTTTTCATACTACAGCAATAAAGTAAAAACAATCAAATAACAAAGAAGTTCCTGTTTTTTGACTATATACTAAAGAAATATCTATTTTTTTCTATTTTTCTGTGAATTAGAAAAATTGTCCAACTTTATACTAACAGGCCATTCTGGACAATGAGATACCAGACTTTTTGTAATTCTGGACATTAACTGCTTTAATTTTAAGAATTTAAGTCATGCTGACAGGTTTCTTTCATTTCTTTCAGCAGCATTTCTTTATCATGTGGACAAACTGAGACGTACTGTTGACATTGCACTTATTTTTCTTATATTGAGATATCCCAGGGTTTAAATGTGAAGTTAAGTTCCTTCACACTCACAGAAAGTGGATTTTCACCCGTTCGACCCACTTACGATCAAAGTGGGGTATATGCGGCCTACATCCCTGAATTAATACAAGACATTGAATCTGATTGTTGCAATAACTGGAAATGTAACCACAGAAATGTAATCTGTAAAGTGGATTTTCAAGAGTCAAAAGGTTCTTCAGTTTTCTCTAACTTATGATATATGTTTAGCTACTTTACCACAAACTCGCACAGGTAAAACCTACTTTGTGCGCCTCCAGATGACTCAATAGGGCTTCTACACTTTGACCAGCACAGACAAGACATACACTCCAGGTACAAAATCTAGCATCCAAACTCATACTCCTCTACTCCTTTAACCTTGTGTTGTCCTCGGGATTCCCATATACTTGTTTGCCATTCACCTAGGGGTCATTTTTGACCCGAGGACAACACAAGGGTTAAACTCTTATATGGCCTTTTTAATGAAGTCTACTAATCCTATTCACTGTAGCTTTAAAAAACGTCTATATGAAGAAAGAAGCCACTTATAACAGTAAGAATAACTCAGTGAGTCAAAATTAAGAGGTGACACTAAAATGGGACGACAAGTTTACCATTACTATGACTACAAGCCAAGTGCCAGACACAATACTGCGGCTGAAGGTAATACATATTGCACCCTGCACTTTAATCTATTTGCTGTGGTCCTGTCCTCAGGTACTGTCCTCAGGTCTAGGTATAACTCTGTCGTGTATTTCTCGTACTGATATCTAACCTTATCGTGAGCCCATGGGATCACAGGAGTGGGTTTTCCATCAGGAAAATGAACTGAAGAGTATGCTGCAATTCGGGATGAACTCTACTTAAATCTGATTTTCTACATTATGCAACTGAATCTTTCTTATATTCTCTACCCCTCCTTTCAGCTGTACAATCAAACACAACAATGTATAACTTAAGTATTTGAAAGCACGAGCTAACGTGTCTAACTGTTGATTTCTCCCTAAACACAGCTATTTAAAATCTATTTTAATAGAATTGTTTTCAGTGAATAACTTTTCTTTAGTTGTTAATTTAGTGGCACAAACGGTCTTCCATAAACGATCCCCTGCTCTCTCTGTCTAAATACACAGAAATCAATCTGACGCAAAGCTCAGAAACAGGCAGTAAAGCTTCAGTGAGCGTGAATAAAGGCTGTGATGGCTGTGAGGAGTTTAACTACCTGGCTGTTCTCGGCAGATTTCTGCTGGGCGCGGCTCGTTGGTTTTCACCTGCTGCGAACGCGCCGCTATAGTTGGGCAGCAAACTGCGGCACAGCTGATCCGACCGCTCCCAAGTTTAGGAATCCTTTCACGAGCTTTTCCTCTCGGTGTGACTACAGTCATCCCCTCTCCACCTCTCCCCTCTTCGTCTCTCCGAGCACGCACGGAGACGCACACGCGCGCACTGCTGTTCATCACTTCAAAGGACACTACAGCGACCTACCCGCACTTCCGGGAGACTTATAACCCACGAATGATTTTCTTAAAGCGTTTATGGCCCGGCAGTATCTGATTTGTATCAAATATTCTAGGATATTATGTATCATGTTACACAGCTTGAAGCACAGATATCCGTAAAACCAGGTCACAAACAGTCTTTAAAATATTGTTTAATATTAATGAATCACATCCTAACACACTAGATGTTATTGACTCCTGTTGTAGCGTCAAGGCTACAGCTGCCCTGTAAATCAAGCACATTTTAAAAACTTTAAAAAACGGCAGAAGTCGGGCCTCGGTGTTAGAAATGCGTGCAGATTAGTGCAGGGCACACTGGGCATGTGCAGCAGCAGCTACAGGCGAAAAAAGGAGTAAATACTGTTTTGTATAAATAACTCATTTGCAAAGAAATTTAGACTCTTGATAGAAGTCATTATCATACTCTGCAAAAGTTTTTAACAACAAAATACAGCTAAAATAAAAGTATTTTCTCACTTGTGGCCCCCTTCACAGTAATGACCATGTTTTTCTCCAGTGAAAGGCCACTCAGTTCTGTATGAGTACCTCACACCTTAAATGACACCGTTTCTATTTGTTTCCTCTGAAAGGCTTCCACACAGAAGCTGTGAGCTCAGCCAATTTCAGCGTCAGCCTTCAGTCATGGGAACAGTTTCTGTTTTATTGCTTTATGGTGGTAGCTTCCAGGACACTGCCACATTTTCCCCACTGAAAGCGTCCCTGTAAGGGTCACACACAGAGGCTCAGTATAGGCCATTTTATGTGGCTCTGCTCACAACCAGCTCTTAAGTCACTCTTCCACTGATAATGATAAACAGACATTTTGAGTGAACAGCTGGGCTACCTGAACGTGTGAGTGGTGTGTAGAGACATCTAGTGGAGGATTCGAAGAATTCAGCAGCAGGTGAAGGACGCCAACACCTGCAAGTGTTTATTTCTACAAATCATCTTTAAGAATCTCTCCTCCAATCTCCTTTGCAGAAAATCTGAATGCAGTCCTGTGAAAAAAAGATTTTTTTTGCGTTTTTCATGGGAAAAATGTACTTCTAATCAATTGATTAACAGTTCATTATCAAGTGTTAGCACCTCTGTAGAGGTTTTGGCAGTTTGTTAGTCTGAAGCATTCAGGTGTGTGTTAACACACCCAGGAGTGGACATCCCAGCAAATTCACCCGAAGGTTATACTGTGCAATGCTCAGAGATACTTCAAAAAAGATAAGATGCTATATACAATATGAGTATAATACAACGATGCCAGAAAGAGTATTGCACTTAGTCTTATTGCACATGTGTGGATGTGTGTGTTTGATCAGTTGACGTCTTTGTTGTGGAGTCTGACAGCAGTGGGGAGGAAAGACCTGCAAAATCTCTCCGTCCCACACCGTGGGTGCAGCTACCACTGAAGGAGCTGCTCAGTGCTGTCACAGTCTCCTGCATGGAGTGGGAGATGTTGTCCAACAGGGATGACAGCTTAGCCTCCATTCTCCTGTCACTCAAAACCTCCACTGGGGCCGGAGGGCATCCTAGAACAGAGCTGGCCCCGCGGATCAGCCTGTTCAGTCTCTTCCTGTCCCCGGCAGAGTGGTTGCCGCCCCAGCAGACCACACCATAAAAGATGGCTGAGGCCACCACATTTCTTTTCTTCATTATTCATTCGTCATTTCATTTTTAGTTTCTTGACCATCAAATGAAAATAAAAAACAGTAAATCCAGGTAAAGCTAATAAATAAAAGTAAATCAGAATTCAATAAAGACGAAGCACAATTTCATATTAAATGGTGGATGTGATAAGCTGCCAGTTTGCCCAAATTTTGACAATTCAAGAAAAGCTTTTATTTTATTTTGCTGTCTGGCAATACCTCTGTTAGCCCAGAGAGGGCAGCAAGCTCCTTTTCTGCTCATTCTCAATCATTTTAATGCAGCTTCACAGATAAAAAGAGCTGCTGTGGTTAGCACTGCGGCCTCACAGTAAGAAGCTCCAGCTTCCTCATGCAGTCCAAAGACATGTATATTAGGTCCATTACCGGTTCTAAATCACCCGTGGATGTGAGAGTATGAGGCAGCCTGCCTCTTTGCGATGCCCTGTGACCAGTGGAGCCGGTGACCTGTCCTGGGTCAGGCTACAGCCCACCTGGAACAACAAGCTCGCTCTATAGTTCAGAAAAAGGATGGACTCTGATAATATAATACATTCTGACTGTTACATTGTTGCAACTGCAGCCAAAATGTCAACACTTTTATTATTTAAAGCCTCAACATTTAAAGACATAAGCTAGAAATTCTTAAAAGCTCTTCCCCAGTAACAGAATGTTTTGATGCTCGCTGCAGGTGAAAAATGTGCATTTATGTGCTATAATCAACCCTCTGTGACTCTCATGGAGTAAAAAAACAAAAAACAACCTCTTTTGAAATCGATGTGTAAGCGCTGACAGTACAGGTGAAGAATTAGGTGCATGTGAGGTTTTGGGGGAATGATTAAAAGACCAGTCCACACAGACCCTCATGCTTATAAATCACCTTCTGATGCTTCCTGCCTCATTTACCCTTAGTGAGGCTGCTGGCTTCTTTATTCACGATTCTCATTCTCACTTTTTAGCTCCTCCATCTGGCTATCACTGATAAGAATTATGCTTTCAGTTTTCCATTCTCTAAAATTAGGTCCTTCACCTGGCCTTGGAACCAAACAGTTTTTCTTTGAGAACTAAACATCTCCTTGCTTCCTTCCAGCAGAGCCCTGGTGTCCATCAGTTGTCTGTTTCCAGATAAAGATCAGACATATTTTGTTAAAGCGAATCCCTGCAGAGGTAGTGATGCATTATTCTTTGTTCTGGCAAACCCCATTTCATCACTCTGATTTCTTTCTCTTATTTCAACAGGATATTAAATCTGAAACCGAAGAAAAAGTCAGAGTGCAGACAGATAAAGTAAAGACAGATTAAAATAATTATTCGGATTCACTGTGCTGGACTAAAAAGTGCCCATGAAACCTATTTTATCAGCTGGCATCTTCCTTTATTACTAATATGATCAAAAGCTATTATTATTATTATTATTATTATTATTATTATTATTATTATTATTATTATTATTATTATTATTATTATTATTATTATTATTATGACAAGGCCAGATTTCAAACAAGTTCTTTTCGTCTGAATGTCCAGATTGAAATTAACACCTGAAACTACACAATGGAAATTAAACTGCACTGATCCTTTGTTAAACCTTTATTTTCCCTTCATATGAAACTACCCCAGTGTTTACATGCAGGATCAAACCAACATGCACTCATTGTCTTTAGATTCAAAGTCACGGACATTTAAAAAGTCGTTTTTTTTCTTGAGTGGATGTTGTGTGGCAGAAACTCCTATCATCAAAGCATAAAATTATTAATGATGAAAGGCTGAAATCAAGCTGAATGCAAGTCTTTGCAACAGCTTAGCATTTGTTAGCACCAGCAACCTCAGGGAAAAGTGAATGAAATGTCTTTTGGCCAGTGTTACTTCCTGCATTGCTACTGAAACTACATAAAATCTGAACTTTTCTTTAAGTAAGTAAATTGGGCAAACTTCCTCCCTTTGTTGTGTAGTGTAAACTTCCTGTGTTTATTGCATAAGTGCATCTGATAGGACGCCATCACTCTCTGCTGTGCTCTGTCTTTTCATTTGATTCCTTGTGACACCTGCTAAGCAACAGGAAGGGCTCAATAGGAGCAGAGTGGGGGGCCATCAGCAGGTGTTTGAACAGGCACAAAGGACAGGTGTCAGGCAGACGGGGGCCGTGTGGCTGCCGGGGTTTACCTCCTCTACAGTGCCCTTCCCCCAGCGTCACCGCTCTGCTGCCTAATACGATCAGCAGCAGCTCTGTTCGAGTAAATCAAAGCCTGCTTGGACATCTTTGCGCTGTGTTATGTTTGATCATTCATCTCTGACTCCCACTCTCATCACCACCATAAGGTTGCTGCCACCACACGCTCTCTCTCACCCCCCTCTGCTGTTGTGAGGCAGCAGGAGTCATCTTCAAAGAAACCGTTTGTATCTGCATCTCCGTACGAACTCTCAGAACTCAGCGTGAGCCGACAGCAGGGCCACATGAGCCTGCTGGTGGGGCTCTAACGCTACATGTACCGTTACAGTAAACACGGTGAAGACTCAGGATGGACGAGGGTCAGCAGGGGGCTTGGATTAGAAACTTTTAACCTGAAAGGATGGCCAGATGTACAAACCCAGTATGCACATCTGGGATTTTGTATTAAGTGTAAATAAAAACAGAATCCTGTGAGTCACAAATCTCATAAACCCATATTTTATTCACAATAGAGCACAGAACACACATCAAATGTTTGAAAGAAGAAAATGTTCCATTCCCAGAAAAGTATTTACTCAATTTTTAATTGGATGGTAGCAAAAAAGGTGGGATGGGGAAATAAAAAGCTGGAAAAGAGCTGGAGGAACATTTTGCAGCCAATGGTGTTAATTAGCAGCAGGTCATTAGCATGACTGGGTATAAAAGGAACGTGTTAGAGAGGAAAACTGCATCTACGACTTGTAGAACAATTTAAGAAATAATGTTTTTTGATGTAAAATTGCAAAGACTTTAAATGTCTGTGGTAGACAGTATCAGCCACAGTACATCTGTCTGTGAACAAGAGACAAGGCCAGAACTAAACCGTAGATGTCCATGATCTTCAAGCCCTCGAGCAGCACTGCACCAAAAACAAACACGCACGGGCTCAGAAACACAGCTGACCGTGTCGTCCACAAATGCAGGTTAAAGCTCCATCATGCCACTAATAAGTGAACATGAACGTTCCAGAAACACCGTCATCTTCTCGGAACCAAAGCTAATTTAAAACGAACTGAGGCAACATGATCCATGCTGTCCAGCCTAAAGAACAGGGTGACCATCCAGCTTGTTTTCAGCACTCGGTTCAAAGGTACAGAGGTGCATTAATTCCTACGCACATCTGGAAAGGCACCATCATGGCTGAAGTGTATATACAGGTTGTGTCACTGCCATCAATTCAAAATATTTCGGAATATTTTTCCTAAAAAATGAACTTTTTTAGGAAAAACATTTGATGTTTGTGTCTGGCACTGTGAGCATATTTGGGTTTGCAAATCACACACTCTGTTTTCCTTATGGTCAATGTAAACTTGGCCATTACTTTAGTGCTTTTCTTTATAGAAAAACACTGACCCACGAAGAAGAAGAATGTAACGAATGAATAAATTGTCATCTATATGTTGGTATTATTTGATAGTTATTGATATTTAGAGAGGTTACATTATTTATGTAGCCCACACACGTTCACTAATAATGTTGTCACAGTCACTACTGCAGATACTGATGTCAGTGTGTCTTTGACTGTTTCCTGCTCTCTCAGATCTGCCACTCATCTTGTTGTTCCCTCTGCTCGTCTCATCACTGTGGGGCACAGAGCTTTCAGTCGCTCTGCTCCTCGGCTCTGGAGCTCACTTCCTTCAGTCTTAAGAAATATAGATTCTCTTCTCTTATTTAAGTCACAGCTCAAAACCTACTTGTTTAAAGAGGCTCACTCGCTTTAATACAGATCTTACTTACTTTTCAAAACTTGTTTATTTGGTTTTTTTGTGTTTTTCTCATTTTTATTTGTTGTTTTTAGCATTTAAATTTATTTGAATCTACAGTTGTAGTGATATCTTTTAGGTTTTAGAAAGGCACCCTCAAATAAAATGTATTATTATATTATTATTATTACATCTAGGCTCATCCATGACAGCTACCTCTGTAAACAAACTAAAAATGAATTGACAAATATGTGAGAGGACACAAAATGCATAAAATCACCAGCCTGTCTCCGGCAAAGTACAAGCAGCCACGTGGAACCTAAAAACTCTTAACATCCACACGGTCACCAGTGACCTGTTCATGGAGCTTTCAGCTCCTCTGAATCCCCAAATGAGGATTTATAAAAGAAGTCTGAGGTTAAAATTAATGTAAGGAATTTGAAAAGTAAAGTCTTTTAGTTCTTGAAACTGTTTGTTTATCATGTGGCTAAAATGCAACTGAAATCTATGTGAAGAGGTAAAAATAAAGAATGTGTGGGACATTGTTCTTTGCTCCACTGCTCAGTAGAATAAGACAGAAGCAGACCGCTCCGTCACCTCACAGCTGAATCTCATACACCAAACATGATGCCAAGTTTCCCTGATAGAAGCGGGAAGTGTTCCCACAATTACAGTTATTTGAATTTTCAACCAATTTTCAATTAGAGTATTCTGATTTCCCACAGACCCCTCCCCTCTGACCGGGTTCCCCTCTGTCACTCAATTTCAAAAGTCACACGAGTCAAGACTTCTTAACAGTTTAAATACATTTTCAATTTTTATTGAATGCAAACAGTTTTTGACCATCAAAGAAAATCCAACCACAAGAAAAAACAATTCACCAATACAAATAAAAAAACTGACAAATGCATTAAGTTACACTAGTTGTTCTCATCTCTGAGCTCGTTCATGGAAACTGATCATTTACGTGCAATCCTTGGACACTATAGGATGAAATGAGGCTCCAGTGTTGTTTGATGTTGAAAGCAGTGCGGAGGAAGAAAATGATTTGTTCTTTTATATCATAGTTTGTATATAAAGGCTGGAACTTCTAAGACTGCAAGTAGAAATGTGCCCTTTTGGCAACTTACATGCTAAAATGTTGCTGCCTTCACTATTCTGCAAGAGAAATACGAGCCCATTAAGCTAATTAATCATATTTAATTATTATTCAGTACCAATTTAGCTGTTTCTAATCAGTGCCGTCTTGCAGTAGGTTTACTTTAACCGGTTATACGACAGCTGTGTCAGAGTGAACTGGTATGACTGGAGCTGTGTGTGTGCAGGGAGCGAAGGCTGCTGTCGTGCACAGTGTGCAGTCCACAGACTCTCACCATCGAGGAACGAGATTCAAATACGTCCTAAATACACTTGAAATATTAGTACATAAAATATTTAACCATGTCCATAAAATTTTACACAATTTAAACCGTTTGCTGATTTTTTTATTTCAGAACAGTAACTACTCTGATTTGTTTCTTTTTTCTACCATTTAAATGATTAATAAATGATTTTCCAGGAACATCCGACTGAAAATGAGGCCTCTGGTTGTAAAAACACATCTGTTTATATAAATGTCCAGGGGAAAACCTCCCTCGGCTCCCTCGTGATAGGACTTCAGTAAATAGTTTTGTGATGAGTGCATTGACTCAATCACGTATTTGAAGTCTTAATGAACACAACATAAAGCTCAACTGCAGAAAAAAACTGTTTATTCAACATTATCACTCTTATTCTGACATCTTTGCAGCTTCCAGAGTGAATATCACACCACGTTACATGACCGAAGGAACAGCAACGATCACTGATTGCACTTAATATGCAAAAAGTCTTTAATATTAACATGAATCTACATCTGAGCTTACATTATTGTTCAAAAAGGGATTTTGTCCTTCTGTTTTGTTTTGTAAAAATATAAACAAATCAGTCACATTACTACCATCTATGGAAAAAAAAATCTACTTTTATTTCCTCAGATTCTTCTCAAGAAAAATAAATAGGCTGTCACGTTATCTGATTTACATGGACAAACAACACGAGGTCAAACACTGTAAGACGAAAATCATGCTAAGCCGCTATCAGGCCCTCTGAGAGCGCCCCAGGGCCGACCGGTCGCTGCCCACAGTCGTAGCTGGAACACAGTACGCGTCCCTGGGGTGAGGAGTGCACCGGGACCGTGGGATGATGGGTGTTTTGGATTAAGAGGACAAGTCACAGGGTCATGAGGGCTTTCTGGCCCCATGAGGTGACAAGGGGGTGAAGTCCCGCTGAAACCGCTTGCTGTTCCCACTGTACAGAGAGGAAATGGAGGCGTTGGTGGGGACCTGCTGCTGGGGCAGAGCGCGGCGAGAGTAGAGCGGCGACCCCCTGAGCAGTATGACATCCCGCACGGCGCTGCGGAAAGGCTTACTGACGAAGCAGTAGAGGAAGAAGTTGACTGCGGTGTTGAGCATGGCCAGCATGTTGGAGAGGTCATAGGCCAGGTGGATGCGCCAGTCTCGATGAACAGTGGACACGTACAGGTGGTAGATGACCACGATGGTTCTGGGCGCCCACAGGATTGAGAACACTGAGGTGATGGCCAGCAGCATGGCCGTGGTTTTCCCGAGTCTTTGCAGTGGCACCGACTTTGTCCCCTGCTCCTCCTGACAGCGCTGCTCTCTCTGCCTCACCCTCAGTGTGTGGATTATCAGAGAGTTCAGCACTAAGAAGATGCTGCACGGCAGGAAGTAGATGATAGTCACATGTGTCCATATGAGGACGGCGTCCAGCGCTGTGGGTGGATGGCTGTTCCTCCACATGTCTGACCACCAGAAGAAAGGCACGCCCGATGCGATCGATGTTGCCAGGACCACCCCGATAATCTTCCTGGCTCGTGCCGGGTAGCTGATCTGCCGGTGGAGGAGGGGGTGGCACAGCGCCACGTAGCGGTCCACAGAGAGCGGTACGGTGGACCATATGGAAGCGTGGTTGGCTGCAAACTCGGCGACGCTGACAGAGTGCAGCAGGAGAGCGGGGACATCCCGGTGAAAAACTGCCGTCTCCAGCAGGAAGCCGACGAAGATGATGAAGAGCTGGGAGAGAATATCTGAGGCTGTCACTGCCAAGAGGTAGTAGTACAGAGCCTTCTTAGTGCGGGACGCCAGTCTGCACAAGGCCACTACTGTGAGGATGTTTACTGGGACAAAGAAAGAAGCAGAAATGAGATTAAAAGGATAAAAGTCATGAAAATAAAAGCTCTTTAAATCTGTATTTTGGAGTAGATTAATAAACCTTTTAAGAGGTTTTTATTCGATCTGACTGTTGACACTGGTGATCACTTTTATGTCCCAGTGAATACTGAAATAAAGCAACCTAAGGATAACGGCCCAAATAATAACCCCCCCAAGATTTTCTGGCAAGACTAGATCCTACAAGGATTTTGGTTTAGCTGCATAAAGAAATCTGTGAAATGGGAACGGTTCACTTCATCTTTTTCTTAAAAGGCAGAGAGAACAAGCGCCGCACTGTGCTGCATGTCTGCACAACTTTCAGGGAATTTCAGGGGAAATTAAATCAATATTTGGGCCATCATCCCGAGTTTAAGTCCGAGACTTAAACCCAGGGGCTTTTAGGTTTTGGACCTTGTAATTCTGTTTATTATTAAATATTTTCTTTTTGATTCTTAGTTTGCGTGTTGTTTACATTTGTGGCAGGGGCTTCTTTGTGTATTTTCTCAGTCTTCTGAGTCTTTAGTTCTTAGTTCCAGTTACTGTTTATATGAATTAATTCCCTCAGTTTTCCCCGGTGTGTTTTGGTTTCATCAAGCTAAGTTTACTTTTGTGTATGCATTCTGCTGCTTACTTTCTTCATGTTTTACTTGCTGTACTGCTATTTCTGTGTTTTAAAATGATCAGTTTTATTCTCTAAGATAGTGTGCAGGGCCCTCAACCTGAAGGACAAACCAACACTGCGGGTGGAGATTTATTTTTTATATCAGCTGTTTGCTTTCATTTTTCGTTAGACTTTTATCTGCTGAAATGAAATGTTGCCTTTTGTTACTTCATTTCGCTAACAGCCTGCATGTGGTCGCTCATCTTGTAATTCATGACAATATCGTTGTTTAGTATTTTATGGATATTCGTAATGACAGCAAACTTAGCAAAGAAAAATACATTATGGCATGGCAGCGTCTTTGTGAAGGATAAATACAACCAAGTTAAGGCCTCACACAGGCCTAAAGAACAGTTGGTGATGCCAATGAAAGGTCAGTGGCAAAAGCACAGTATCTAAAGCTGTGTAGCATTTGACTGTGAGTGTTTTTCATTAGTATAAAATCACATAGGAAACATTAAATCAGCCCAAAAGTTAATTAAATCAATTTGGCATTGCAGTTTACTTGAGAGACTAAATTACTGAGATGGAGCACATTAATATTTAGACGTTACAGTTAATAATAAAGCATTAAATGTTTCTGTTTAAATCCTTGTTTTCCAAACTCAGAGTTTCTGCTTCTGCTTTTTAGAGTATGTTAAAAAAAGACGCTGTTTTTATTGTCTCTCTGCACGCTGTCAGACACACAATCTCCTCTGTACTATTTCATCTCAGATGTCTTGTCAGCAGTAAGATATTTCCACTGCAGCTATTTGGATCATAGTTTTTGACCCTCCAGGATTGCAGACGTTGGCTCTTCGGCCCTGAGAGTTTTTTCCCTTTGGGAGCAGTTATTTGAAACAGCAAAGAGGACATCTGAATGCCTCAATTTCACGTCATCACTGACTTGTAAAAGTGAAACATGATAATGAAGACGTAGCTGGTGTGAGTGCTGTCTGATATGCAAGTTGATCCTAACATGGTTGGCTGGAGTGAGGGATAATAATTGGGTAAATTCCCACACAACCTCATTATCAGCTAATGAAATTAACATAAACTGTGAAAACAGACATCCCCGAGTGTATTATCCACTATCCAGTCCCCATTATAGAAGCATTAATGTACCTCTAACTCACATTTATATTGATCTCTTGAGTCATGTGCGATTCCCTGTTTTCTGATTGGTTTATGTGCTGGCTCGGTTCAAAAGTGTACCTGGTACTCCGATGGAGAGCAGAATGCTGTAGTAGATGACGGGAATGAAACCCAGGACACATTTGGACTTCTGCAGCTCCTCGGGTTTCAGGCCCAGCTCCTGGTTGCCGGACGCCGTCACATTGGGCCAGTCGATCATGACCTTGGCGGCTCCCCTGGCGAAGTTAAAAAGAGAGAATTATGTTTGCAATTGATTAGCAAGGAGACCTCGGGTCACTCAACACAAAAAACAAGTTCAGTCCACTTTTTCAGCACATCTGGGGTTGATGCACTTCATACGCAGACCTTATTTCCCCCTCAAATACACCGAAAAGCTCAGTTTTGAAGTGCATTCAGTCACAGATTTTGGAAGACGTATGCAGACCACTGTGAACATGTGTAAACCAATTCCCTCCTGGAGCTCTTTGTGCCAGAACCAGACTAAACTGGTTATTAAAATGTAACCCACCCACCCACCCACCCCTCATGTTATTGAAGATCACATAGCCATTGCTTCTAAAATGAAAATACATCTTTATGTTCGCTGTTTTTTTTTTGTACAACGTTTGATTGACTAAAATGGTCATGACTGAGTTACACAAGCTAGACTATTTTAAGAAGGAAGAGTGTCTTTTTATTTTCAACCAAATGCAGATTTAAAGACACATCTCTGTCCAAATATGTCTCCCCAGGCTCCACTTGGTGATCTGTTCCTTCATATCCATTAACCAACATTAACTAAGTTAACTTAGTTTGTTTTCAAATACTCACTAGAGCAACAACTCTTGATTCATCCACTGCTCAGAATTAGTCCTCAACACACACTCCATTTACTGGCACAAGTTACTGTTCTGTAATTGGAAAATATGTGGAATTGTTTTTCTTAAAGATTTACCAACTTTCAGTGAGAGCCAAAGGCAGTTTGCTGTCAGGCAGTCTGCAGACCAACATACAAAACCAACATACGTTGTTGGCTTTAGTCTTTTTCTGTGTTTTAAACCTGCCATCTGTGATACTGAGCAGAAGTGGCTCCACAGTGCAGTGGTTTGCACAATCACCCAACAAGTGAAAGATCCTCAGTTTGATCCTGGGAGGAGATACAAATTCCTTGGGGGTGGTTTCAGGAAGGGCATCCGGTGTAAAAATCTGCCATATGAAATATGTGGAGCTGCCCCCTAAAATGCATAAAGGAGCATCTAAAGTAACTTTTATCTATAACACTGAGCAGGACTGAAGTTTTAGTTGGATGTTTCTGAATTCTCTGTATTTCATGTTTTCAAGTTATTTTTTAACAAATTGAGTGTCTGAGACTAAAAACCTGTTTTTGTAACAGAGTTGACAAACTTCAGATTGTTTTTTTTAGTTGATAACACAACTGAAAACGGTAGAACCCAAGCTAATGAGATTAAATGTCTTATATGAAGGCAGACATTGATGTTTGCAATATGGATGTCCCTGAAACTCCTCAGTATGGATCCCTGATTCTAGAAACCAAGAAATTGTATTCATCTTATTTTTGTCTGTGAAGGTTCTCAGTCATCCAGGTCATCGTAGTCAAAGTCAAAGTCATCTTATTTTTCTAACACTAACCAGGCATCTTTCTGCCTCACACTGACTGTACAAAAATCCCCAGGTGAGAATGAAAAAACAGGGCGGTGAGCTGAAAATAGCCAGACAACAATGTTAAATAATCAAAAGGTGTTCATTGTCGAATATTGAATATTTGTTAAGAAAGCACAATTTAAACTATAGTGGAATATTTCTTTAATATGATCTGGTTTACATGGATGTGGTTCGGAGGAACAAGATGATGACAGATCTTCTTTTGCAGACGATGCACCGCTCTCTCTGAGTTGCTCGGTGACGTCTGATAAACGATGTTTGCTCAGCCAAACTGTTTCAGAAATAAACCGTGGAAACAAAAATATGCTAAATCCACTTAGTTTGGACTCAGTCAATTAAACTGCAGGTTCACAACAACAGCAGATGGGCTGACAGCAATGACCCTTCCACTCTCCCACCACCACAGGTCATTATCTTCCCGTCCCCAATTTAACCTTTTCACCTGGGCGCCAGCCATCCTGTTTTTCTCCATCTGCCTGCTTTCCTTATTTACTTCCCTCATCCATGAGGCAATATTTGGACTGCGTTATCTCTCGAGCTTTCAGTGACAAACCATTTGTAGTTGCTCAACCAACATACACATTATCACAGAGCCACAATCACCCCATTTGTCGGTGTTTTCATGATGTAAGCGGGACCATCACTATCACTAACGTGTAGTCATTTTTAAATTACTGCCCTTCCAAATGCTATTTATGTGCCAAAGCCCTGCATATAAACTATATGACTGGCACATTTTATGGCCCGTAGCAGGAATATGATCGTAAACTCGAGGAGCATCGAATAGCTTAGTGCACGACAGCTTTAATTCACCACAGCCCGATAAACCAGCAGGAGAGAAATGCAATCATGAAGATCAATGATGTACAAAGGAGAGAGGTCGACATGAAGGAGGCTGCCTGCTGCCCTTTTTCTCAATAGAGTCTTAATTTAGTCCCGTGGGAAATTCACCACAAGTCCTCCAAACCTCACTGATATGATATGAAGCGTTTTCTGAATTAGTGTCTTAGTTTAGACAGAAGAAGAAGTATACTAGACCCCACTCCACAAACTACTGTGGACTACTACTGTCTGATGTTACCTTTAGCTGTGGTGGATGCTGTTACACCCAAGCCGTAATCTAACTCGATGAAAGTATTAGCGTGTGAAAATTAAACCAGATGAGACTTGGGTGCAAAGTAATCCGTATTTAACTCCAGATGCTTTGTAATAATTCTGTTTTAGGATAGGTTATGTAGCTTGTTTCCAGATATTATGATATTTTTTAGAGCACCCCTTCTTTCACCAACTCTTTGGTCACTAGAAGTTGAGGTGGCATCTGCCCTTTTTATTTCTTCTGTCAAGTAAGTAACAGCTGGTTGGTACATCACCACACGCAGCTTTTTGTATGAGATGTTTTCATTAAGCAGCCAAACAGCAAGCATTAGCTAATACTTGTGTTTTAAAGGCGATGTTCCTGGAAAATAATCAAAAATGATATTAGTGTATTTTTAGTTCAGTACTGATATATGTAATTAATACTAAATATGGGATTTTTATTAGGACAGCATTTAATTCTTTCAGTCTCATCAGCCCCCTCTAGGTGAACTGCAGTTATTTTTTAAAACAATGGCATTAATGTAAAGTGGACAGGCTCTGTGACGGGCTCTGGCTGCTGTCACAACCATTTCTAATTGAAGGATAGTCTGAAAAGATATTCTTAGCTTTATATATCAGAGAGCTGTCCGTGATATAATCTGTACTTTGGGATCAGGCAGGATGCTGTTTAGTGATCGTCTCATGGTGGAAATCAGTAACTGGAGATTGTCCAGGTCCCTGTGCGATCCACTGAGTTTTTATTTTATTTTTTCATTTGGAAGTTTCTGGTTTCCTTCCAGTGCCATGTGTGCTTTTGTTTTACGTCTTCCTCATCTTCTCAGTGACTTCCTGTATTATTTGGGTAATAACATTTGTGCTTCCTTTTTATCCCTTCTTTATGACACCCTGTGTGTGTAAATACGATCTTGCTTGCTCGTGTCACTCGTCAGTTTGTCCTTCTGTTGTTTGTCCTGCTACTCCTTCCCCTTTTCCCCTGTTTTGTTTCACTAGCGTACTGGACTTTGTGCATCTTTATTATTATTTTTTCTATCAGCCGTTAGAGGCATGTTCTTTTGTTTGTTTAACCTACTTCAGTGCATTTGGGTCTTCTCTCCAGTGAATTACTCACAGAGATACGCACATTTCATCCACGACCTATAACATTATATTCTAACATCACCCGAGAGTCTTTCACTCACCTGCTAAAAAGATATCTGAGAATCTTTTAAGTTAAAACTTAGGGTTAAATTAAATTTATTTACACTTAAACAATAAAACAGGTGTTTTACAAATATATTAAAACCCTCAACTATGAAGCTTCTGTAATTTCATAGCAAAAGAGTAAAGAAAAGAAATACGTATGAGGATTTATGTGTTGTACTTATATGACCAAAGGCTCCAGAGTGTTTGTGTTTAAGAATTACATTTAAGTAGACTTAAGTCCAGGCTATAAATTAAAAGCTGCGTCCTTTGACTTTTCCCAGATTCTGAAGTAACAAAATAGAACCATTACAACCCTTTTTTTGTTTATAATTAGAAATATTCTCTTATCTCATTGCTTATTATGGAACAGCTTCCCACGTGCTCAGATAGGATGTCTTATTTAGTATTAATAGATGCTCAGCTCCCATAGGAGGTGTAAGGTGTATGCAGAGATGCATTCAGTGTTTGACCTCAGACAAAATGACGCATGTTTGCTGCGCTGAAGATGAATAATGAGATGTTTTTATGGCTAACTTCAAATATAGTATAAACTTATTAAGTCCTTCAAACTGTTTGTGCTGTCTGAATAATACGGTGGCTGTAAAAACAAGAAAAACAGCAACAAAATGACACTTTTTACTTTTATTCCTCTTTTTGATCTTATTGTTTTGTGTTTAAATGATGGGTTTGGCTTTGTTGCCTCAGGGCCACCGTATCATAGTTCAAAAATTTAGTGTTACTGGAAGAAGAATCTAGTTTCTCTATTTTGTTTTGGTTAATTTTATGTGTAAAGAATGACTCAAGTTATGAACACTATCACTAAATCAACTTTGTTTTGTAATGCACACCATTGTATTGACATTGTGTAATTATTTCTATAAAAGCCCTGACATTGTATCTATTTACTTACTGATAGCAGGTGGAACTGTTCACCATCAAAGACATGCACAGAAGACTGTGCAGCAGGTACAGTTTTACACTTCATCATATTTCCACATCAGAGCTGCATTCTGACAAAACGTTAATGTTTGCATTTGCAGAAATTCTCTTCCTAGATCAAATGGAAACTACAGTGTAATATCACAGATTAAGCCGAATAAGCTGCATGTGAAAAAAGGTGAAATATCCACTGTGGACCCATGAGACTCACTTGGTCTTATCTGCTACGACACCTGATCTGTTTCCTCGTGAGCTGCCTGCAGCAGCCGCAGTGAGAAAGATGATCGTCATGAGAGTCGAGAGGTTGCCAGAAAAACGTGGCACAGGGGACCGTAATTACTCCCGGCAGTCAGTAACCCAGCAGACGTGTTACACGCCAGCCAAGGACCTCTTAAATCCTGAAGCTTGGAGAGTTCTGTGTCTCCACTAGCTGAGAAATTTCTCGTGCAGACATTCACATCTACGCCTCGTGTCCCGTGGGTGCTATTGATTCTGGAGGTGGGAATGCAGCTCAGAGCTTTAGAGGTGTTTTATTAAATCCTAAAATTTACAGTCTTTTCAGTACGTCAGCAGCACAGACGGGACAGTAGAGTCAGTGCACATCAGCCTTAATCAGAAACACACCTCTATCTTTTTGAAGGGACACAGTTTTCCCAGGATCCAAATGCAGCTGGAGCTATCGGAGCTCTGCAGGGGGGTCAGTGTCCACGAAGCTGAAATGAACTCTATCTGTACTCCACTTAATTATTCATCAAGAGATGCTGCACCTGAAAGAGCAGCGCGTGGAGATAAAGGGTGCTGGCAGCATAACTGTACTGCAAACATATCAGGGTTTCGCGTGGCAGCAAGTCTGAAGACGTTTGGTGTTTAAAATCAGGAAAATAATTTTCTGTGAAAATCAAAACTTGACAGGAAGCAGTGGAGAGAAATCTCCCAGCTGTTCTGATCAGGAGCGCAGATGCTGCAAGATCCTGAGCCACGGTCACCGCTGTGGCTGTTAAGAAGATAGAATCCAGAAGAGCATTTTGGCAGAAAGTAACAGGCACGTATGATGAGAAACGCCTGCTTCGTAGCAGATTAAAGGGTGAAATAACAAGAAAAACACTTCAGGTCAAAACAAAGCCAATTATGAAACATTTGGAGGCAACACAATCCAGACCCGCTTCTCCAAATGACTTCATAATAACTGTACTTTGATCCATCATCTGAAGTTGGAACAAGTCTAATTGCAGGACAAACAGAAACCTTTATCCTGTTACAACATACTCTGCACAAACAGGGGTTTTCTTTGGCTTAGTCTCATCGCCAGCAGACTTACCTTCACATCCAGTTTTCAATGTGGATTCTCCACCTGGGGTACAGCCGGTCCTCTGCACTGTCACTCCCCCCAGAGGCTCCTACAGAGTCCCTGCTGGACAATCCGGTTAGGAGACGAGGAGGAGGAGAAGAATCCAGGCAGCCGGTACATTACTGCTATGAGTGAACAGAATGAGAGGGGAGTAATGAGGAAGAGGGGAGTGAAAGTAAAGGGGAGGGTGAGGGAGGGAACTGATGTGTGAAGGAGGCAGGAAATGGATCAGAATAAATTGAGAGGGTGTGGGGAAAAAAGATGGAAAACCACAGTGAGTTCGAGTGGGAACAAAAAGTGATCACTTCTCATGTTGAAGCTTCTCGTCAGGATTTCGGTGTGAAGTGTGTTCACACTGGAAATGTGACAAACGAAATAACCTGTCAAAGCAGTCGGATTGATCCACATTCCAAAGTATATACGAACAACATGAGGGACGACACGTAAAGCAGGCTGTGGGAATGTGAAACATTTCCAAGCAGCAGCTACGTCATAAACACTAAATACTGATGACAAATGTGACAGGTCTCCAACGGAAGTGTCTCCATCACCCCGTAGATACAGCAAAATATGGGCCATCCTAGGAATTGTTTTCAATGAGGTTAGAATAATAATAATTATTATTATCATCTTATTAAAATGCAGAGATTGAAATGCAGAAACACAGTCGCACTGACACAAACATTTGTATAATTTTAATTCACAGCATTTCTTTTTTCATTTAAAATGTGAATATTAGTGAGAATTAGTAAAGGGAGATTATTTGCATCAGTAATATTTCCATTTTCATGTCAGCAAATGGAATATGAATCAAAAATACATTTGTCAGGACAGGACAGGAGCACATCCACACAGCGAGAGGCAAGGCCGTACACTTTTATACCATATATATAGCTAACCAGCCACTTTATTAGGTACACCTTATTGGTATTGAATTGGTCACTCTTGTTTTCAGAGCTGCTTTAAGTTTTGGTCCATGTTGACATGACAGTTGCTGCAGATTTGTGAGCTGCACATCCATTAAATGAATCTTTTGTTGGAATACATCCCAGAGGTGCTTTGGTGACTATGGAAGCAGTTTGAGTACAGTGAATTCACTGCCATGCTCAAGAAACCTGTCACAGGCTGGGTCTCTGACCCGGCGCTCTGAGTTCATTTTGTATTTGTCTCATTTTAGATTTGTGATTAGTTTATGTGTCATTCCTATTTAGCTTTAGTTAAGGAAAGGCAGTTATTATTTATTGTTTCCTTGGTTTCTATGTTTGAGTTCTTGTATCGTTCATCACGTGTTAGGTCTCTTAAGCTTGTGTTGTCATGTCTAGTTTCAGTGTTTCCTGTTTTATTTTGAAGGAGTCGTGTGTTCTTTGTTCATTGTATTTAGTTTCACTTCCCCTGTCCTGTCATTAGGCTCATGTCAGTCAGCTGTTCCTTCATGTGTTCCCACTTCCCCTAATCACCTCCTGTGTATTTAAGTCCTCTGTTTTCAGTGTGTCATTGTCAGATCGTCTGCTTTGTTTGCAAGCCAAGAAGTAGTTTCAAGTTTCCTCATGTCAAGTCCATGTTCCTGTTGTAGGTTTTTAGTTCATTTAGCTCACCCAGTTTAGTTTGTTAGCATTTTGCCTTTTGTTTACAGTTATTTTGCCAGCCTCAATAAACGGTTCGTTTTCTGTTATTCAAGTCATGTTTCACATTTTGTTTTCGTCTGCATTTGGGTCCACCCTTCACTCTACACACAGTCAGCCCTGCTGATTGTGACAAAACCAGTCTGAGATGATTTCAGCTGGTGTGGTATCCTGCTGGAAGCAGCCGTGAGGAGATGGGGTGGACATGGTCAGCAACAACATTCTTGACTTAAAGAGTGGTTATTTGAGTTACTGTTGCCTTCCCATCAGCTCGAAGCAGTCTGGCCATTTATTTTTTGAGCTCTGACATCACCAAGGTATTTTCTCCCACATGTCTGTCACCACATTTTCTCCTTTTTGGAACATTCTCTGTAAACCCTGGAGATGGTTGTGTGGGGAAATCCAAGGATGGCCTGAGTGTGTACGGTTTTTAAAAGATGGCCATAGTTTAGTTTTCAGGACGGGAAAATAAAGTGGAAGTACTATAAATCTACTCGCTTTCTAATGATGAGTAGATGGCGACTCTTCTGGATGCCAAAAAGATTGGATTGTATGCAAGTCTACTAGAAAATGACCCTCATCTCCATTTCTCTTTGACCTCAATAATCATTTTCCTGATGAGTTTATGGCTTTGAAGTCAAACTGAATAAAAAATTAATTAATAGTATTATTAATTAATAGTATTAATAGTATTAATAATAATAATTAATTTTGTGATTCATTTTCATTATTACAGACAGAAAGGTCGCGGGGACAACTCATTTTTTGATAACACCCTCTGGTCACAAACACATCGAGAGCACAAGAACGCTGCTGGTGCTGTGTGGCTAACAAGGCTAAATGAATTATACTATAACATGTCAGCATGGAGGATTAACACTGAGTTTATCCTCCATGCTGACAAACCACCGAGTCCCACTGTTGGAAAGTAAATAGAGGAAAATCTCAAAGTTTACAAAAATCAAAACAATTTCTGAGTGAAGGTTTGACGGCTAAAGAGAGATCCTGTTCAGGGTTTATCTGTTTATGTCTTCATTTCGATTCATGTTATTAAAGTTACTACATTATATGTGGTATACAGTATGGAAATACCCCAAAGCTAAGGACAAACAAGCCATGCCAGAACATCCAGCCACGCACTCCAGGACCAACAGTCGGAGGAGTGTTGGGGAGGGTGAACCCCTCCCTCCATAACCATGTCCCATAGGCACCAAGGCTCAGCAAGCCCCAGCCATGCACACACACTGACTATAGTAGGTTTTTAGGCCACTGATGGGGGGGCAGGAGATGCTAGGGTTAAGGTTTTTATCCTGTGACACATTTAAAGTCATGCTTACTAAAAAGGGAAAATATGATTTAGTTTTTACTGTTTTATTAGATTAAATTTGACGATGATGTCGATGGATGCTGGTGGCCCATATTTCAGTGCACAATAAAAACAAACTCCACCTACAGCAAGAAAAGATGGAGAATCCAAACATGTTGCTGTCGGCGATGTAACAAAAATCAAATGTTGGAAGAAATAACCGAACTAGTAACTTTAACATCAGGATTGATTTCTAAATCTCTAAACCAGCATCTGATGCACAAAACACAATCTTAAGCACATAAAGAAGAAACAATTACATTCTAATAAACATATACTAACAAAGAGTCTTTATTAGGATGTATGCTGCCTTTTGTCTCATTACTAGAAAGAATAATGGCTCTGAGCTGCAACAGCTTTCTAATTTCCTCTATTTATTCTCAGCAGCAGTTGAAACTAGCATGATTATGAGTGAGGAAATCACTGACATCAGGGGATCTGGGAGCTGACTTGTTGTTTCGTACATGACAAATGCGCCCTTAATTTAGCTAAACCCTTTGAGAAAGCCCGTCTCACGTCTGCAAATTGTTGACGATAGCAAAGCTCCAAAGCAAACAGCGCGTTAAACGAGTGGATCTCAAGAACTAATTCATCCAAAGCCTGCTGACAAACCATCTGCAAACCTGATCCCTACGTGAGCTCGCTCTGACCCAGCATGGCTGCCCTCGCCCTGCAGCTGCATGTCATTGTGTGTTTAGTTCACATAGCGTGTTATAGCTCGGACGCCGCCGTGGCCCCGAGGGTCACTCGAGCAAATAATGAGCCTTCATGCACAGACGCGGCTTGTCGTTGGTCAGTCCTGCTGGACGATGCACAGAGAACACATTTCTGCTGATTTTGGTGAAGCGAGCCGAGGTGCAGCTCCTTTTATGGGCAGGATACGTCCACATTTTATCACTTAAGCAACAGCCTGTACTAATACAAAGGTACATTCATGGTAGCAGTAATATAGAGGTACTCATAAATGGGATAATGGCCACTAAATTTCCTTCCTATATCTGCTTAATATGACTGGGTACAGCAGTTTACTTCTGGGAGTGACCTGCTTCTTTCTAAAATGAGAATGACATGCTCCATTATATAACCTTCCACATGCTTTGTATTGATTCTACGAATCGGAGGAGATAGAAAAGCATTCCTCAAAGGATATTCTTCAAGTTGGTGAAACGTGCTAGTTCAAAATGTTCAACAGATGTTCATCTGGGTTGAAATCTGGTGACTTTTATCCTAATCAAGCGTGTCCCTCTGTTCCCAACGACTTTGTAATCCCAGAAGAGACTGCTCTCATCAGATCAGAAATATTTGGTCACTGGACAGAAGTAATCACCCAGAACAACTTTGGATTGATTTGCAGTGACCCTTCAACCTCAAAGGACAAGCGGACCTAGATCATGGCAGCAAAATGCCACAGTTTTTAAGTTTTGTGATTTCTTTTGGGTTTTGTAAAGTCATTTATATCACACCGCTTGTGCATGCTCTTCGGTTCATGTTCTGTTTTATTTTATATTCCTCTGTGCTTTTTGTCATTTGTGCCTTTAGTTATTGGCTTTACATGGTTAAAGGTTTGTGAATTCCCATTCTGCTCCTCCAGTCTCGTCCTTGTAGGTGTTTCCATGTGACGTTTGGATATTTGAGTCTTTATCTTGGCGTAAGTTGTTTCCTGCTTTATTTTGTCTCATGTGCATCGTACTTCCATCGTCTCCTTATCCCTGATTTGCTACCTCTGTGTCTTAATCAGACATTATTGTATTTTTTATTAATGGTTATTGTCTTTAATAGCTCCTTGTTACTCATGAAACGATAACCCTTCAGATGTTTTTCTAGAAGATGCTCTTATTTCTTGTATGTGTTTACACACCAGGCGGTTGTATTCAATTATTTAGTCACCTTATCTGTGGAGGATGTATAACTCACCGAGCTGATTTCATGCTTGTAGAGTCAGCTGTGATTTATAGTCAGCCTTTGTTTGCATGCTGTAGATCAACCGGTGGAAAACAACAGCAGCTGTAGGACGACCAAAAAGAAAGCAGAAGCAGAAGTGATGCGGAGGCTGGGCCCGTCTCACAGGTCACCTCCACCAGGATGCTGCCTCAGCTTCCCGCACTGTCACTCTGTGCAGCTTTCAGACAGTAAGACTCTCAAAGGCTGAAACATGAGACAAACACGACCACCTTATCACCGCTCAGGCACACACTCATGACTTCACACTCTCCTTTTGGCTGGAATTCATTAGCGTGTTTTCATACTACATTATTTTTCATGCTTGCATATGTGCATATGAGGCGAAATGAAATAAAATAATTGGTGTGTTTGCCATACGTGCAGCAGTAATCAGTAGTTGCCCCTGCCATGACTGATGTTACATTTCTGTGTTATTTGTTCAAGTCATACCAAAGCACTGAGTCTATCTGGCACCGATTCTCTGTTATTTATTTAAGAACGACCTCTGTGTGACATTTTGCAGTAAAGCAAACAAGCACATCATGATAACATCATTATTTAATCTGATTACACGGTTAGATTTAAACACATCGGTGTGGACAACACAACCAGGCCTGAGTATATCATTAATAATAAGACAGGACTTTATAACAGTGGAAGGCATGTGAGCCAAATTTGGCCCTCTGGAAAAACTATTTCACTCTGAATTTGAACTTCATTATATTTGCCTTTCGTCCCAAATCTATGGCAGTTTAGAAATGTAAACACGACCCTGACTTAATGTCCGTAAATATGAATTTACAACTCGCTGCTTTTGGTTTTATAAATCACATGTTTTACAGCCCTCTCAAACATGCCTGCATCCATGGAAAACTGGGTCCCCCATCCAGCCACACTGACCTGGAATCATAAATCAGTTTCTGACCGTGCTGTAAAAAATGTGGGAATATTAAAATGCTCTTCATCTAGTTTCCTTCAAAGAAGATCTTTTCCTTTCCTTTCTTTTCCTTTAAAAAAAAGCTTGGTTAGGTTATGATAAGTGTATTTGGGGGCTCAAAACACAAACACTAAAAACACTTAACGCTGCGTTATTAACTCAGTAGAAACTAAAACCTCCCAAATGCACCCATTTAAAAAACATTTTTAACCTTTTATGCAGAAAAATGATCTTATAGGGGCCCTGCCTCACTTTTCTGTGCTGTTAAGTGATGGATGCTCATATTAAAAATGAACTAACAATATCAAGCAGTTTTTTCTTTTTTAGATTACTTTATGCTTTTTATTTGACATTCACACGCTGATGGATGCATCGAAGAGCATCTTGGGGTTCGTGTCTTGGCCGAGGATATTGGGCGTTCAGACGTAGATGACCTGCTTTCCTTTATGAGCCACAGGAAGTAGAACAGGTTGGTTTGAGATCAGCAACAACGGACAGATTTTGATTTCACTTTGACTAAACTGCATATTCGACACAGAGGGAAAGTCAACGAATCCATAATCTGTGTGTAAATATCAAACTGTAATAGTAACTGCCTCTTATCAGCTTTGCTACAGTGCATACATGTAAAGTAAATTATAAAGTCACCGCCCTGTGTGAATAACAGAGCAGTCAAAGGTAGCTTCAATTAGTGTATCTTAATAATTTATTACACAACATAAATATACATTACTAATCATTAGTACACATAATTATAATTTTATTGATTTTTAACAGTAAAAAAAACCTAATTAATTATGCATGAGAATTAAAGCAGCTGCTGCACTTTAATGTTAAGGAATCAATAATGACAGTTCATAGTTTTGTCCTTGTTAGTTTGAAAAGGGGACACAGGACTCAGACAATACCAGTAACCAAAATAAAGCAGAGCAGTGTTTGTGATCCAAACCACAAAGAGAAACTGACATAAGATATGACAACACAAAGGAAGAATATTCATCAAATACACAAAACAGAAAGCCGACACCATCACAGTCTGTTGATACGGGATTAAAACCTTTGCATCTTTCCCTCTTACCTTTTTTCACTATTTTTTTCACCTTGACAGCTTTTTTCTACTTCTTTCTTTTTTCTTCCCTTTTTAATTTCACATGGCCATAATTAACTTTAAATGAATATAGATGCATATGATTACCTGACTTTTCAACAGTTAGTATTTATGTTCTTCCTGTTCTTATGATGAGGTCCTGTTGAATTTCTGCTGTGTGAGAATTTCACACTGCATAAGCATCTGTATCCTTTTAGGTTTGGCTTTATTTGTAGTGTTATTTATAACTGGCAGGGATCCTCACCAGGCTGACCTCAGGTCTGAAGCGTTTGGAGCAGATAGTGTCTCAGCAAATCAGAGATCTCTTCCCCCCTCACCTGAGCCCCACCAGTTTGTTTACAGAGCAAATTGGTCCACGGAGGATGCCATCACCATCACCATCATCCTTCATAGAGCACTGAGCCATCTGGAGAACAGGAAGCACTACATGAGGATGCTCTTCGTGGACTATAGCTCAGCATTCAGCATCACAATACCAAACATCCTCACCACCAAACTAGAACACCTTCAGGGCACCCACATCTCACATGTCACCTGGACCCATGACACCAGTCTGAGCCATGGTCTGAGTGGCCCTCATCACTCTGTCCACTCACATATGGTCTCTGTACTCAGACCAAGTTCTTTTGCACTTCCAAGGAGTTTGTCCTCCAATGTGTGCCTTTGTCTTGTTTTATACATATTCCTCTGGTTTGTATATATTTCTTCGGTTTGTTATTTATTCCTGCACAGTTGTTGTGGAGCACCCATGATGTCATGTACAACGACAATTACGGCCTATTCTATTCTATTCAGACTCAAAGTCTCCAGCTGATCTGCAGCTACATGATCTGCTACAGTGATAAAGTGCTGCACTCCTTTCCATCCCTGGTGTTTCCATGGAGTGATCCCGCACAGCAGTCCTGAATGTTGGCTGCAGTCAGTCTGCTCTCTAGTGGACGCAGCATGTAACTACAGTAAGTGTTACCGTCTTATACAGTAACACTTATACGTCTTTACTATGATTGACAATTAATAATATTTGTAGTTTGTACGTTGTGTGTTAAACAGAGATCTCATTTCACCCAATTAACTTGCTGTGATTCTTTAATAATTATAATTATAATTAATTATATATAATAATTAGGAGATTATTAGGGTATCAATACTGAGCATTTGCTAATTTTTCTAGTTAACAAGTTTTTTTTTCTTGTAGATGGTTAGAGCAGTGAGTGTGAATTTAAACAGCTTTGTTGAAAGATAAATCGAGGTTATGCTACCAAGTAAGCACAAATGAGGAGGAAATCTTTTCAGGGATTTCAACTCAAAAATGCTGCAAAGGTGAGCAGAGCCACAATGCATGGAAATATGCATCTGTGGTGTTTTGAGTACATTGAGTGCAAATGTCAGAATCAGAGAAACCCATATTATTCAACCCGTGTTATGTGATTAAGATTTTGCATTGAATGAGTGAATTTCCATGTCCAAAAATCAGGCTCCAAAGACAGTTGAAAGGTCCTTTGGGAGATGGATAATGATTCTGTGACTGAAATTACTCTGTACAGTTTTGAGAGAGTTTTGTTTGCTTGTTAAAGATTTGAGATCTCTTTTACAAATGTAGATGTTTGTAGAGGGTGAAGGGTTGTGAAGTGTAGGAAACCTTTGATTGTTGCCCAATCCAAATCTTTGAATGAGATTACAGGCTGTCATGAGCTTATCATCTGGAAATTGAAGCAAGACTACAGGTTTCCAATCTCAAGGGTTTTCCACCAAGCTGTCAAGGTGGAGATCACGGAGTGTTCTTGAAACACTTTAATGGAGTTTAATAGAAGAAGGATAAAGGATAGGTCTGGAAGTCTGACGCCGTTACAATCTATCCAAGAGTTGGGGGCTTTACTGAGATGAGTCCATCTGATGATCTGGTTAGCTAGTATTATTAAAAATGAAGTGCCTTCAGACCCATTTTCTCTCTTATAAGTCTCTCTTATACATGAGACATTGGATTGCAATGGGACTACCTGTATAAATACCTGGAGTGACGTTTAGGTGAACTAAATCTGACAGTCTGGACGAGACATTTATAGCTCGGTACCTGATGTTGCCTGCTGGGAATGAGAAGTGTGGCTGTTGCTGTGCAGGATTCCAGGATTTCTCTGTTATTGGAAGAATTATTGATTTAAACCAGTTTATAGAAAGTCTGATATTTTTGTTGTTATGTAGTTTGTGCACAGCAAATTCAAAAGTGTTAAATTTTTTGGTGTTAATAGTCTCCTTGCAAAAGTAGAGTTAATTTTACTCTAAGTAGAGTCACATTCTTTTAATGTAACTCTGAGGTGTAAAATGATAGTAGTTAAAATCGAGTGTTAAAAATGAGTGTTTCTCTGTCAAATCTGGAGGTGTTACAATGGAAACATTAACTCTTGACCTCTTAACTCTGAACTCCTACAGGGGCTATGACACCAACAGAGTAAATTCACAGACTCCGCCCCCAGCACGGCTCCAATCGAAGCTGAAGTGAAGCCGTTTCAGAACATTTTGCTCTACATATTTGAGTTGTTTGCCATGCTTGGTAAGTCATTTTTTCAAAGATTGTTTCAATTATTATTATGAGCTTTTACTTCTGTGGCTCTTTGGAGTTGAGACAAAGCTGTGTGAAAGGCATTAGCCATGTTGCTCGGTGATAGCATAATATTCTGTTTTAGCTAGCTGAAAGGTATTGTTTGCGGGCAAATACCACAGCCTTGAAAAAAGCTTGCATGTGAATTTTCAGTCAAACTTTTGGTCAAATACACCTAAAACAATTTCTAGAATGTGAAATGTTGGTATAATGGTGCTACTTGAAGCCTGAAAACGATCGCCCATTAAAAAAACGAGCAAACAGCAGTAGCTGACGTCCTGACTGGGTTCTACGTTAGCATAGATCCCTCCAGAGTTTTGTGCACACGGTTTAGGTAAAAATGAAAAAGGTTGAGGTTTTACATTTAGTTCAGTATTACCTGTTGCCTGTGTCCTTGTCTTTTGGGAAAATACTTTACACAAGTAATGGCTCAAAGAGGATTCCTTTTTTTTTTTACTGTGCTGCAATTGTTTACTGGATTATTTGTGCCATTAATTAGTGTCAACTAATTTTTATTCAATCTCTGCACAGGATATGCTTGTGAAGATGGAATATGGGGGAGAGCAGAAGTGCGTTGAAGTTCCACAAAGGGATGAATGAAGGACATGCATATTGTATTGAAGAAATAAGTGATGAGAACGCTGTTATTTGCATTTACCATGTCAGACCTTTTGATAAACAAAATTCTAATGAAAGTGAGAACATGTACACTGTTACATCTTTCAGAAAATGTTTTGAAATTGTGGTGCACAGTTCAGAATAAATGTTTTTCAAAAACCATTGCATCTTTTTAGCAAATGTTTATTTCCAAAAGAAATTTCTAGAAGTTCAGAACAGTAAAATTCCCACTTTTTAGAATGAATTAGAAGATAACTCTTACGTAGTTAAACTAAAATACTCTTTGAGAGTTAATATATAAACTCTTAACACCAAGTGTTAAATTATCAACTCCAGACAGATTTGGTGTTTAACACTAAATCAGAGTTAACGTACCAACTCTCCAAAAAGAGTTAAATTAACACTCTCTGGTGTGGACCCATATAGACACTTTAATAGTGTTGAAATCAAATCTGACAGTGTTAATTTGGACATGCTGGATTTGCTGTGTGGGTTCTTTTAGATACAGTAATATATTATCAGTGTCATGGTCCCTGTGTCTCACTCTGTTGGCATATGTTTCTCTCTCTCTCCTCTGGCTCCACCCACACACCTGTGATCGTTTACTCACCTGCCGCTCACTAACCTGACTCTCATGGCCACTACTTAAGGCAGTGGCTCACTGCTTCTCATCGCTGGATCATTGTGCAACCTGCGTTAGTGTAGCTCTGGCTTAATTCAACTCTCTGATCTCTTGTGCTTTTCTAGCGCTGATCTAATCGTCTGTTTCTTGTATATAGATTACCCTGGACCTGTCCTTGTTTCCCTTCCTGGATTCCTGAGCGTGAGTGTTTTGGCAGAGTGGCGTGGAGCGAGAAGGAGCATGGCGTGTGTGATCGCAATCGAGCGTGCATTACCCTTCCCTCCTTCCGGTGGACCCTTGGTGCCCTCTACCCTGCACACTGTATCTAACGCCTGGTGTTCTCTAAATAAACCCTTTGACTTTTATTCCAAGTTCTTTGAATCTGCACTTGAGTCTGTTTGGCCCACATGACGATCAGTGTAGAAATTAATTTTGTGTTCTAAACTAAATAGCTTTTGATGCTGAAATTTTGACGTACTAAAATGGCAAGCAGTTCTATGTGGTGACTGTATGTTTGCAGTTAAATATCCAAGTAGGAAGGACCACCAGAGTTTGTCAAAGCCTTTTTCTGCATTCATATTGCTGTTGCTTTGGCTGATGAGGTTGAACGGTCCTCTAACATTGTTTTTCGCTTCCCTCTTTGTATCTGTTTAGTCTGATTCTCTCTTTATGAAAAGGTGTTGTACTTGTTTACGAAAGCATTACTTATGGAAAGAAATGTTGCTGAATTAAAAGAAAGCTGTGAGCATCACAGGAGGAAATTTTATCTTTATCACTTTATTATGTTATGACATAAATCAGAGATACCTGGAAGCCTGGAGGCAGACGACCAGGCCGACTGGTTGTAAATCTTCTAAAGGATGGAAATGTTTGCTCCCATGAATGTGACTGGATATAATTTAAGTAAATAATGTTACAGGAAGGCGAGGCCACTAAAAGGCTACTATCACTGACTGACCAAACATCCAGACACAGAGACCTCGTTTCTATCCAGAGTCAGACCGTGATAAGAACAGTCACATGATCACATCATTTAGAATCGACTGCACTAAACACGATAAACATAAACAGCCAAGACATCGGCTGTGGACTCTGAGTTTTAGTTTGCTTTTATACATATTTAAAAGGAGATTATGAGGAGATTAATTAGAGACGGTTATCGATGGTTTAACTTACTCACGGTCCTGATGAAGCGTGCCGTAGCCTGGAGCTGTGAATAAATTGCTTGTGTCTCTGTGTCACGCACATGTGGTGAACGGGGTGAACAGACTGACACACTTATCAGGATGTGGAGTTTGTAAATGCAGGCGGGAGGATATCCCTGATAAAACTGCTACGCTTTAAATATGTCAGTTCACCGGTCTTTATTTGACTTGATAAATAACTACACACTGTCAAGTTCAATTTTTCATTTAAAGCCTGAACCATGAAATAATTACAAAAAAATGTAAAGTTTTTGAAAGTGGAGGATTTATTCTAAAAAATAAAAAAATGTAATATTAACCTGTAAATATGTCTTTTAATTTACATCATATTCGCTACTTCTGCCTTTTTTTTAAAATGTATTGCTTGAAAATGTGTTGTGCAATTTATTTTGGGGTCATTTTTGGGAAAAAAAAAACTAAACTGATAATGAAAAAGACTGAAAAGCTCAACATCATAATGTCAGACATCCTCACCACCAAACCAGAACACCTTCGGGGCACTCCTACTGCTATCCTGTGTAAAATATTAATAATAGGACTCACCATCTTAAACCATCTCCCCCCCGGAGATGGTTTAAGATGGTTAGATTGACTCTGGAGGTCAGGTTATGGGATACAGCTGTTACAGAGCCTCCAGATGTTTTTTGGCCCATTGTTGCCCTGCTAATCTCCACCAAATGAGACTGTGTGTGTCTGCAGGGGGCTGCAAACACCCTCACTGCTCTTCCTCCACATGCAGATACCATCCAATCATGTTCTCTGAATCACCCCAAAAACACACAAAAATACAAAAATACCAGAACTTCACTGCTCTAAAGTCTATGTATTGTGTTTCTGTCCTTCTCCTCGCCCCCCCCCCCCCCCCCCCCCCCCAATCAGGATCTATAAAAAGGGTCCAAGGAAAAAACAGTGGTGATGCAGCAACAGGGTCATGAGCAGCCAAGACTCACAGATGCACGTGGGGAGCTGCTGCAGCTCAAACTGCAGAACATTCATGCTGGTTCTGATAGAAAGGTCTCAGACAACACAGAGCATTGCAGTTTGTTATGTATGGGACTGCACAGCCGCAGACCAGCCAGCGTTCCCACGCGGACTCCCCGTTCACTGCTGAAGGCACCAAAGATGGGCACGTGGGCAACGGAATATGGCCGTCTGATCACCACGGCCCATCTTGTTAACATCTTGTTGCCAGATACTGCAGCACACCTTCAGGGTCAGGACTGTTTTGTTTTGTTATATATAAGTAAATATAAATAATTAAGATTATATGAGGTGTTTTTGTGTTTTTGTCTGTGGCCTGGAGAGAGACTGATGTCAGCTTGACAACTAGGATGATTGCAGGCATTAACAAATTATCAGATGACTGTGTTTTTTCTTCTTTTTGAACATCCCAGCTCTACCCCCCCAGCCTCAGCTTTGTTAGTTCCCCACAGCATCACTGCTGGATCAATGATGTCCAGCCAGCGTTGATACCCAAGGATAGGAAAGTCAGGATCAAAGCGGTAGTCATGGAAACAACCCCGGCCTGCTTCCACCCACAAATCGATGGTGTTGGTAGTGGTGGTGGGCTGGACGTGGTGAGGAGAACCCCCAGTCTTATCCGTCATTCGGGCGCAGACCCCATCATCCTCCGAACAACAGGAAGCAGAATTCCAGGATAGACGGGGAAGGACAGTCAGGAGAAAAGATGGTGAAACAGGCTGCTCGCGTCCACGCTGGGATGCTGTTTCTGGCTGTCTGCCTTCAGATGGAGGCTGCCGCTTCTGCTGCAGGTACGTTGAGCACAAATACAGAACATTTGAGACATGCGGCAGTTTCTTTGTGTTAAAAGTCAATTCTTGCTCTTAGAAGATCGTTGGGTTGTCTTTCTGTAATATTGCCTTATTTATCTGTAAATGTCTCTATAAATTGAACTGAATTCATTCTCATGGAAACAGATTTTGATTTTGAGTGAGAGCAAACGAGTACTAAGGATGTGTTTTCTAGAAGTACATTTAAAGAGCCAAACTGTGAAAGGAGCAGGAAATAGTTTTCACTGAGATCACTTTTTACATTTTGGCGGCTGTATGAAAGAAAAAGTGACTTGACCTTCTTCTTTTTTTTCTGGGACACAGTGATAGCAGGTTTTTTATTTTTCAAACTCAGGCTTACTGGTATTTATTTTTAGCAGTTTACAATCAAATAGTTCATATTGGTGCACTTTCCCACATGCATTTGAAACTGGTCTCTCGTGTGCATGAGTAGTAGATTTATTTCTAATAATAAGTGCTGTACAGTAACAGTGGCTCTACTGTTACTGAGTTTTTTTTAAAACTCTTGACATCCACCTTTTCGCTGGGAATCCATCAGGGGTTAGGTTTGGGTTTTATTTGATGTTAAATATGAAGCTAAAAGGTAAAGAAATAAACAACTTTGGGTGTTTAAAACTGCTAAAACAATTATAAAAAAGAAGCAGATGTTAACCAAACACAACTGGTGGCGGAAGAGGTAAATAAAAGCAGTTTTCTTCAAAGCTTCTAAGTCCAGAGAACAAAACAAAATATATGTGGGGGACATTTTTTTAAGATAAACACATGATTCAGACCAAATATTTTGTGTAAGCTCCCTAAGAAAGTGCAAAAATCAGAGAGACTGTATTCACTGAGTGAATCTTCAAATATGTAGCCAAACACACTATTTAAAATTCTGTTTGCTGTGGTTCTCTCATCATCTGGACTCTTTTGAGGATGGTCTCCTCTCCTTCAGACTCCTTTGAACATCACAGCCGACAGACAGAAGTTGACAGCGTGCTCTGTTTGTGTCAGCGTGGGGAAGAAAGTGTCAAATATTTATAATGAATCAGAAAGAGCAACTATACTTTGAGAATATGAATCGAGGCTCACATCCCTGCAGTTACAGTAACTCTGTGGTCTAGCAGAGGAAGGAGGGGTGGCGGGGGTGCGCTGCGATGCAACCGCCTCAGCTGAGACAAAGCTTTAATTAAACATGACCCACAATCCTTCATTATCCAGACAGCGAGCGCAGCTGGGCTGATCAATGGCATGGATTTGGATGATACTACCCCACTATCTGCCCTAATAAATAACTCACACGCAGCTTTGTTTTATTTATGAAATGCATCCAATCCTTTAAATTCACCAGCTCCTTCTGCTTTCTCAAAAAAAACCCAGGCATGGCGAAAGCTGAAGGAGCCCAGGATGGTGGCAGCAACGGGGACACCATCAGCCATTCCTTGGTCCTGGTGCAGCGTCTGGAGGCCCTCCTGATTCAGGGCAATGGAAGCGACGTGTCGCTGCGGGTGGAGACACCCAATGCGGACGAGGTGAAGGTGATCCAGGCCCACGCCCTGGTGCTCTCCCTGCAGAGTCCTGTATTTGAGGAGATCCTGCTGAGCCGCAACAGCAGCATGCTGGTCCTGAGAGAGAGCTCCGACTGTGCCTCTGTGTTTGACAAGTTTATCAGGTGAGGCGGGAACAGAGGATGCCCCTCCCCCCCAGCATCAGGGGAACATACACCTTTGTCCTTCAGGGTCACTTCAACTAAGTTTGATTGAGTTAGCACACCCTCTAGAGGGAGGAAGTGTGAAACTGCAGCTCTAAATATGAGCCCATCAATGATTACAATGTAAAGCAAATTGACTAATGAGGAAACTGCTGTGCTGTTCAGTAGCATCTGCTGTAGTGTAGCAGCACCGAGAAGCCTGCAACAGCAATCAATAAGCAAATCTATTTTTATCTCAGCTGCTAATGAGATTAATCAAATCACACATTACGCTTATTTTTCTTATTCTGCTTCGATTAAACCTTCTTGTTCTAAAGAGAACCACTTCGTTTTGATGTTAACTTAAGGTGTATTTTCTGTTAACTGCCTCTGGTTTGATGTTTGGATCATTAATCTGCTCATCCAAGTGCTTTTTCTTTAAGGAAAATTTAATAAATAACAAAAATAACTGGATTGGTGACTACGTGAGAGCACTCTGTGAGGGGGAAATCATCATGAAAGGAGGCCACTGTTCTGACTTTTTCTCATTCTCAGTCATTATCAACAAAGAATGCTTTCCAGCTGCTGGAGCAACAAGAGAGGTTTAGAGTCACCTGAGGTCACTATGAGGTCTTTAAAATGTTACGAATCCTGATGATTCAAGATTTTGTATGTGAGGAAAAAGGATTTTTAAGTAAATTATGGATTTAAGGGAACAAACGAAGGCTAACATTTCTCTGTGTTAACCTAAATTGGGATTTATTATTATTTTTTGCTATCATTAAGTTAGTTTGCTAATACCCCTGTTCTGTCATACTTTAAAGCAGAGACTGTATATAAAAGATTCAAGCTGTGTCCCAAAACATAGGCCGCATCCTTTGGAGGCTGCATTTGTAGACCGATTACCTCACTGCCAGGCGATGAAGGCTGTCCCAATTCGAAGGCTGCTCCAAACGCGGCCGAAAAATGCGTCCTTCATTCCCCCGAATTTGAACGATGGGTCGGGCGTATCCTTCGTGGCCCAACCTATCCCAGAATTGATAGCGCGGCCCAGCCAATTCCAGTTTCCAACAATGACGGCAGCTACTTAGTTTTAATATTACTCTAATTACACTTTCTGGGTCACAAATAAACTTTTAAAATATGTTCAGACGAAAATGCAGCTGTGTAAACTTGAAACATCTGCCGTTTATCAAGACATCACATATTTGCACAAGTGCTCTGATGTTTTCGGAGACGTCTGTTACCCATCAGATCGATAGCTATCCGGAGATTCAAGGGTCACTAAAGCCGGGGGAACAGTGAACTCCCAGCACATTGTTTTCAACCCTCCCCCACTGGGTCTGTCGCTACTCATGTTGAACATGATATATAAGTCATTTAGATAACTTCAAAATGTTATTGTTTGGCTTTTTTCAGTGTTTCATTTGTTCCTGAGTAAATCGGTTTGGCTGAGATTAAAATGATCAGATTAGATTAGATTAAATAAACTTTATTAATCTTCCGTGGGTTTCACACAGCTGAATAAACACCAAACAGAAAACTGATTAAACAGAAGTGTGAGATGGTTGAGAATTTACGCCAGTGTCCTGCCATAATTTAGATGGCAAGGAGCAGACAGCTGAGTTTATTAAACACCACTGAGACAGCGGTGACGCAAATCTGAAGGCTAGACCCTCCCATTTCACAGCCTCGCACTTCCGGCGTTATCGGTCTTTGAAGGACCCGGCCCACGTAGACCGCGAAGGCCGGGTCCTCCGAAGGATGCAGCCTAGGTTTTGACATACTAATCTTTGGGAAAGTTACCCTCAGCCCCTTTGATGTGTACAACAACTACCTGCAACCGCATTAACAGAAAAAGTGCAATGTTATAATTATTGTATTAACTTAATTTTTCTATGATACCTAATTTGAAAGGTATCATAGTCAAAACCCTAAACCTAACTCTAGACTTAATGGCAGTGGATGCTAAGACTTAAGATGTCTGCTATGAAAATGCAGCTTTTCCAGCTTTAGCATGAGTCTAAGAATGTCTAAAATACACCCAGCAGTGGTCATAGAGTCAGCTTCTCTTCTCTGTGCAGGTATCTGTACTGTGGGGAGCTTTCTCTGCGTCTGGACCAGGCCACTCCTCTACACAAGCTGGCCACTAAGTATCAGGTGCTGAGTCTCCAGCAGGGCATCACCCAGTACATGACCCAAAATCTGGCCAGGGACACCCCGTCAGGCCACGTGGCAGGCTGGTACGAGTATGCCCTGCAGGCCGGGGATGTGACTCTGAGGGACAGTTGTCTTCAGTACATGGCCTGGAACCTGTCGTCTTTTCTGCAGAGCGGCGAGTGGGTGACCATCAGCAGCCAGCTGCTTATGTCCCTGCTGCAGCGTTCAGACCTCATCCTGCAGAGTGAGATGGAGCTCTTCTCAGCCCTGGAGGCGTGGATTATCCAGAACGATCCGGACGGTTTGACGGCTGAGAACGCTTTGAGAGCTGTGCGCTACGCCATGATCCCCCCACGGGAGCTTTTCCTCCTACAAACCCAGTCCACAATCCTGGCTCGCTATCAGGAGTCGGTGCGTGACCTGCTCTACATGTCCTACCAGTTTCACTCGGCCTCGCCACTACAGATGGCCAAATACTTTGACGTGAACTGTAGCCTCTTTGTGCCCAGGAACTACCTGTCCCCAGTGTGGGGGTCCCCCTGGATCGTCAACAACCCGACACGGGACGACCGCAGCATGAGTTTCCAGACCCAGCTGGGGCCCAGCAACCATGACGCCAACAAACGCGTGACTTGGAACGTCCTGTTCTCCCCGCGCTGGTTACCCCTGAGCATTAGGCCCATGTACACCGAGACGGGCGCCATGCAGCCGACTCGCGTAGAAGGCGGGCGTCCTCGCATCATCATCACGCCTGCCACGTCCAGCACCGACTTTGCTGGAGTGAGCTTCCAGAAGACGGTGCTGGTGATGGCTCAGCAGCAGGGGAAGGTGGTGGTGAAGCACGTCTACAACTTCCACCAGAGCACAGAGGAAAACGGCGATTTCTTGGCCGAAGCTGACCTGTACCGCCGGACATCTGAATATCTCATGGACAGCTCCCTGTTCCTCCATATTGTTGTGAAGCCACTGTACCAAACCCTCATAAGCACCAAGAATTAACCTCACTCCAACCCTCACTCATATCCCATCATGGAGACGTGGACCTGAGTCATTGGAGTCACTGAGCAAATAAAAAACAAAGATCCTGATTCAGGACTGCCTGAGAGCATTTTGTGAGGGTAAAATCATAATGGAAAGATGGTGACAGTCTTTATTCGTCTTGTCCAAGTGCTGAAAAAAACTCACTAGAGGACCAAACAGAAATTAATCTGCCACTGAAATTAGTCCCCAAGAAATGCACCATTTCATCCAGGCTGAAGAGTATTTAATAAAAACACAGCATCCAACTATCTGAGAAAATTACTGCACCATAAAAACCTTGGGTATTAAAGTTTAAAGTGACGTATGGGCTAACACGCTAATAATTTTGGTCTTTTTATGGGATTTATTGGCACTCAGGAAAATGCAGAACATCACCAGCTTCGTCCTTTATTCTTGAGGTTGTTCCTTTGTCATACACTGATTTGTTATTGGTGCTATTATACCCCATTTACACATAAAGGGGTCACAGCTGATATTCACTGCCCGGTGTGCACTGATCTAAAGCTTTGCTGATTAAATTATACCCTGATGTTAATGTATGCTGATGGATTTTGTATTAGCTGTTTTTGTTTTTTTGATTATATTTTGTGTTGTTGTGAAATATGGTTGAAAAATTGTAGATGGCTCAATTTTTTAAATCAGTAAATTGTTAATTCAGTGCTTACTGGAAAGTAAATTGATTTTTTTAAACATTTTTCTTCTACTTGTATGTTATAACTTATTTAGAAACCCAACCTGTACTCCTTCTCACCGATGTCGCAGCACCTCGTTAGCGAATCCATTAATGTGATCGATGCTGTTACTTACATCCACTGCTGCATTAATCAGTGTCGCCTGGTAATAAAGATTGTTTCATAAGTTTTAAAAACTAAACTGAATATTGTCCTGATTGTCTTCCGGCTTATGTTTTGTCACCACATGCAAAAAATTATTTTCTGGCAAATGTCAGTTTATCAATTGTTTTTTTTTTACTTTATCAAATTTATTTGTCAGATATAAAAACAAAACAAAACATGTAAGTAAGCAGAACCAAGCTTACATTTAAAATTTTAAATCATTTGGCTCCCAGCTATCTATGCAAACTCCTTCCTAATAAACGAACTCCCTAATAAGTCACTTAGATCTTCCAATCAAACTCCTGACGCAACCGAGGTCTCGTTTGAAGTCCAGAGGTGATCGGGCCTTCGCTGTCGTAGCTCCCAGACTCCTTATATTCATTCCTCTGAGTTGATCCAGTCTACAGCTGCCCTGGGGCGCACTGACAGAGGCGAGGCTGCCGGACAGTGGCGCCACCGGGCCCTCTGACCACCACCAGTAGGCAACGGGTGAAGTGTCTTGCCCAAGAACACAACGACCGAGACTGTCCAAGCCGGGGCTCGAACTGGCAACCTTCCGATTACAAGGCGAACTCCCAACTCTCGAGCCACGATCGTCATATTGTTTCCTGCCCTCCTTTTAACTGTTTCTTTTTATTCTGTCTTATCCTTTTGCTCTGACCGACTGTGAAGCACTTTGGTCAACTTTGTTGTATTATTATGTGCTATAGAAATAAATTTTGATTTGATATTGCAACTGCTTCATTTAAGCAGACCAAAAAAAAATGCTTGCCTTAGATGGACACAACGCGTAACATCCCCTCCAAATCTAATAGACTTAAAATAAATAAGAAAAATGAAAAATTATTATGATATTTTTTCTTATTAAAACCACAAAACTGCTTTATTACATGCAAATAAAAGTTTTTTTTGTTTTTATCACATAGATGTACTATTATGGCTTCATTAACATGTACTGTAGGATAATCCTGATATATTTCTGTGTTTAACTTCTACTGTGATTCTCAGGTGTAAGGCAAAAATTCAGAAAACAGATCACGTCGATTCCATCCTCCTCTTTCAAACTTACTAACAAAAACATGCTGAGACAACAGAAAGAAGAAGTGACATGAGCTCGTCACCGAGGACTTGGTTTCATCTTCTGAAACGGAAAAAACATCATGAACTTTTCTGTAAAGTCAAGTGTTGTTGTGATTTCTAAAATATTGTTGTGTTTTGTACCTCGCAGCCCCTGTAACGTCTTATTAACGTGATATTATTGCTCTACGGTTCACAGCGTTTTCTGTCTGGATTCTTTGCAGACACCTGAACAAAGAGTGTTTAAAACACCTGCGATTCATTTGATCAAGTTTCCTTTTATGCAAATTTATATTTTTTTTTACTTTTCACTGCACTGACATCACTGCTGACTCTTCAGATGATAATTCTATAAATAATAAAGTGATGCACAGAGCTCAACAGCAGAAAGCTGCACAGAAATGAAAGGAACAGTAATAATAATGCAGCAATAATTCTGCTGCATAATCAGTGCTTGAACTTTTGTACTTTGCTCGTTGCTCATATTAAACTTGCTCAGTCTCAAATAAAGAAATCAGTGCAGGCTCGAGTAATCCCTGAGCGCCACGGGTTTAAACCTTACTGACCTGCCACACTCACCTTTCTCCCACTGACTGTTTTTGCTTTCTCTGTGCTGACTTTGATCCATGGTATGATTTAATCAGCTAATTTAAAAAACATTGAACCAATTTCTATCATAATTCTTCCTTTGGATGTTCCCTATTGGGGTTGCCACAGTGGATCTGCTGCCTCCATCCCACCCTGTCCCCAACCCTCAGAATGTCCTCCTTCACTACATCTGTGATCCTCATTCTTTTCCTGGCAGCTTCATCTTTAAAATCCCTTGTCCATTGTATCCACGATCCCTCCTCAGCACACGTCTAAACTCTTTCAGCCTCGCTTTTCTAATTTGTCTCCAGTCAATTCAGTTTTATTTATTAAGTGGCAAATCAAAACAACAGTTACCTGAAGGGGCTTTATATTGGAAAGCAAAAACCCCACAAAGGTCACAGCGTATGGCCCCTGCATGAGTCTGAATCTCATGGAACTCTCTTCCTGTTAAAAGGGAGTTCTTCCTCCTTGCTGTTACCAAGAGCTCCCTTAGGAGTTCACTCTCTAATATCTCTAAGAATAATATAGAATAATAAGAAAAGAAGCTGAGAGTGACTTTTTAACGAATACAGATTGAATTTATTACAGAATGTGCAGATTTCTTAGCTGGTGCAAGATTTTTTTTATGTGTTTTACAAACTATTGCATCATGAAATCGATGCTGAAAATGTACAAAACCCACCAGAAATGAATATAACAGTCAGTGTTTCCATTGCATCCTGTGTGCACAGACGAAACCCACACCCACTCTTTTTTAGGATACGTTACAAACTTCAGCGTCTTTGCAGTTTCGAAAATAAAACGCCGCAGCGCTCACTACATTTCCCACAAGCCTCCGCGGCCCAAGCAGGAAGAACGTTCTCTCGCAGGGGCTCACACTGATCCAAGTTAGGAGCTTTCCGCTGCCAGCCTTGGCCCATCATGTAAGTGCTGCGGAGAATTCTTTGCAGTGCATTTGCAGAATTACCTGATTTCCCGACGGCCGTGCATCCGTCCCGGCGCCCTGCGCACGGACGCGCACGCTTCGGACGCGAAAAGGCTCCAAGTGCATGAAGATCGAGGCTTGTGTTTTTGCATCTTTGTTGCAGAAAGCGAGCCGCTGAAGCTCCAGTGCGAGGGCGATGGAGGGAGGGAGTGAGAAAGAAGGCAAAGTCTTTTGTGCTTCCCCTCCCCCTCATCAAAGCAAAGGGGAAATGTCTCAGTCGAAGGGAGGTAAGAATATGAAACCGATGTGTGCAAAACTAGCGATATGCAATCACGGCTGCACGAGCTGCAACGTGCACCGCTGCAGGTCGAGAACGGCCGGTGCATTTTAAAGTTAGACGGCTAAGAAGGGTCAGTTGCATTTCCTGTTTGAGATCTTCCCCTTTGCACAGTTCCTGGTAAGACGATGCTGTGTGGACTCACTAGTACTGGCGCTATTAGCAGCGCACAGGCAGGGATGTAGAGCACGGGGCGCCTTAATAGTCACGAGATAGACGGTCTTTATTAGGAACTCTGCACGAGTTGACGCGTGGCGCGTGCACGCTTTTCGGGGTAAATCATGAAAGCCTTGTCGCGTGCAGGGCTCTAAATATGTGGTTTGGTGCATAGGGGAGGGGGTGGTGGGGGGTGGCATGACGTGACAACCTGCAGCTGTCAGTGGACAAGTTTGTGTGTTTGTAGGCTGCAAATTTGTTTCAGGTCGTGAGGAGAGAAAATGCAACAAACTGATGGCAAAGCGACCCGCGAGCTTTAAGGTGGAGGGTTCAGGAACAGGGCGCACTCTCTGCGCTTTGCAAAGTGTGTCAGCTGCTGCTTCTGTCCAGCAACTGGATATGTGTCAAACCCCTGGGTGTCCACCGATGTGCAGCTTTCCCCCCTCTGCATGCCTGTCACACTTTTGACCCAACTTTACCACCCTGCAGCAGCAAGAGGTGGAGGAGGAGCTGTGCTCAGCTTCCCCCCTGCAGCCTCTTTAAGATCATCAGTGAATGGAGCTTGCAGTGGAAGAGCCAAACAGCTGCAGTGAGAGCAGCTCGGGCCTTTTTTCTCTCCCCTCACCGTGATTTCCAAGAAGTGCAAAGTGAGGCTGGTTTGTTGCACAACATGCAGCATTCTCTCTCTCTCTAACACACGCACACATGCACGCACTGAGAGGCTGCACAGGAGGTGAACAGGTAGGAGAGAGCAAGAGCCCCCCTAATGGTCAGATCCTGTTTATCTGCTCCAGTTGAGTGTCCACCCACACGGAGGAATTGTCTTGTTGCAGCCAGCTTATCACGTGGTGAATAATGCAACACGTTTTATTTATGTTTTGTAGATGAATGAGTTGGTTTGGGACTTTCCTGAGAGCAGAAGTCGGTTTCTGTTGTCATCCATTGACGTCGGTAGAAGCAGAAAACTGCACATGTGCAGTCGCACGAAAAGTGGATGTAGGCCCAGTTAAGATCTCGTCTTTGATTTAAAATGACATCCACTTGGTCACCTTTCAGCTGAGAGATGATTTGGTGATCGCTCTGCAGCTTTTCTCAGTAGGTGAATATATTTACTGATGTCTGCACGATGACAAGTCATTATAACATCTGCTCAAAGCTTCTGACATCTTGGACCTGACAAATATTTCTCCTTTAGTGTGAAACAGTAAACATCACAACAGTAAAAACTAGCCTCAGACCGATCATTTAAATGAAATGCAAACAAAAAAACAAAACAAATTAAAAAGATGTGTTGTTTCTCTGACTTTCTGTGGATTAGTATCAATACTAATAGATAAATACGCTCTCGTAGTACATTTGTAAATGATTAAATTTCTGATTAAAAACTCCACTGAGGTTTGCAAGAACCCTTCGGCTGATCACAGAGCACACAGCGTTATCGCCACAGGCTAAAGACGGAAAAGTTGGCAGCATTGTTAACGGGGGCACATTTTGCTGGCTGGCTGGCCAGGTCGCGCCCCCAGGTGTGTGTGTGTGTGTGTGTCTATGGTTGCGCTGAGCGAGTATTTTCACCTCATGCTGCAGAGGTGCGCTGTGTATTTGCATTTTATGCATCAAAAGCTGTTCCTTAAGCTACATTTTCAGACAAAATTCTGAGAGATATTTGCAGAAAGTGAAGTTAAGAAAACAGATTTTGGAAATGTTGGAAAGTGCGGCTCTTTCTTCTTCATTTTCTTCTTGGCTTTTTACATGCTGTGTCACATATGTGATTAGATTAAAACAGATTACAAAATGTGATCTTTTATAGACCGATGAAATTACAGAGCTGTGTATAAAAGAGTTAAAAATAGCTCCACCAACTACTATGGTAAAAATCTGTTCAGACATGAATACATCAGGATGAGAAAAAATACATTTTAATATGAAATAAAAGGACTCCTAAAGGCCTTTTACCTAGAACACATTTTGTTTATTGCAGCTTTGTACACTAGGGTAATATAGAGCAGTAATAAGTCAACTATAGCAATTATGTAGACCTTTGAAAAAAAATTTTTTATAATTTACTTTGTCGCACATCATAGTACGCTGGTTATCTTTGGGTTTTCATAATTGTTACGGCTCTGATTTCTAGTGAAATTCTCATACCAGAGATGTTGGAGCCAACAAATATTTTGACTCGAACAGACAAAATACTGCTCAAATACAGAACTGAATAGAGTTCAGAGGTGCTTATTGAATTTTCTGACCTGCTATGTAAACAGGAGAATCCAGCGTTTTCTCGTGGGTTTATATTCTGTTTGTTGCAGGAGTGCATATGCACGCATGCAAGAAATCATTGAAAAATATCTATGAAGTGTATGTATCTATGTGTACGCTTTGCAACATAATTTATGGTTGGTTATCACACCCAAAAAGTCTATTTTCATGAACTATATTTCATCATTATTCATCACAATGTTGCGTTTATTGGTTACATTACATTACATATTACTTGCTATCAATAGCCTCATAATTTATGTTGTGATATTTCAAGAAAATTTGTAGTAATGCCATTTATGACGATATAGAGGTAACTGAAGCGCACAGGAACCAACAGTTATTAGTGCAAACTAGGTTAAAGGGAAGTTTCAACCAGCGACTGTCATTGATGATAAAGCAACTTTCAGCTGCTCCCTTATTTTTTTTTTAAGGGGTCGTCACAGCAGACACATCAGTATGATAAACTACCCAATGTGCCAGCAGCAGAAAAAGTAGAGCAAAGTACCCTGGGTTAGGGCTGTTCGATATAACGATATATATCGGATGACGATATAAAAACGTCTATCGTTTCATTTTACGCCATCGTTTGTTTCGTGGTGTCGCAAAATAAACTGTTTACGGCAATATTTTTTCATCGTTTTGATGGTCACTGTAGTGGCTATATTAATTTCTTAAAGTTCTCTCTTTCTCTTATATTTAATATAACCACACTACAGACGGACAAGCACCTGTTTTTATGCGTTGTCGTTAGCAACAACGACAGTAAAACCATCGTGTGTCCGCTTGTTTATTTTCCACATAAACCTTTCACAATAAAGCTCAAGATCCTGTTGAGACTTTTAAAAAAAAAACCTGAATCACGTGAAAGATGCAGAGTATTTACGGATAAGAAGCAAAAAAGAGCCGTCAGGTGCTAAAAAGTAAACCTTTTCCCCGCAGCACGCCGTGTAATAAATACTCACAAAGAAAACGGCGGCCGTTACAACTTATATCTAAAAATGCATCATTTAATGCATCGGTTAAAACACTCGACTCCAGGTACACGACGCACAGCTGGAAACACTTCACGCAAGTCGAGCTGCCCGAGATTCACAGAATTTACAGAAAATGTTAAATCTTTGTGATTTATATCGTTATCGGGATGTTTTATATCAGGATATGAGATTTTGGTCATATCGCACAGCCCTACCCTGGGTAGTGTTTTCTCTGGACATTTTAAGTAAAAGTAGAAAGCAACTGCTTACTAAAGTAACTCTGGAGCTGCACAGTATTGCCAGATAATAAAATTGAAATTTTTTACTTTAATTTACTTTCCACCTGAGATGTTGTATCTTGGGCCGAGTTTTTTAACCAGTTGCTTTTTGACCTCCCATATAACTTCAGGTGTTCAGTAGTTTCCATCCGCAGCTTGTTCTTCCTGTCATACGAGTTCAACTCAAGCTAAATATTATACCAGTATTATTGTGCATGGTTTGATATGGCACAGCCCTATTCCATGTGTTGGGTTGATACATTTTAGTAATGCCACACTGTTTCTTTAAAACTTTCAGTTCCCTTTCCACTTTATTCCGCAGCTGTTCCAGACCTTTTACCAGAGCAACATAAGTTAGTGTCAGCAGAAAATAAAGTGAATTTTAACACATACCATCTGTGTACAATATGAAGAGTTAAAAGGGCCCAGTGCTGAACCTTGTGGAACCCCAGAAGTGAACCAGAGTCAGTGTTATTCATTTGTACATACTGATGTGTATCATCAAGGTAACTATGTAACCATTTCTCTTTAGTTTCCATTAGTAATATGTGAACTACACTCATATGCAATGTATGTTCCTCTATGCTTTTAATGAATAACAAATACAGGCCTAAAATGAGACTTGAAGAGAACATTAAGGCCTACCTGGAGCCCACATTACCACAGCAAATGTCTCCCCTCTCTCTAAACACTGAAAGATTTACTGTGAAATGTAAGGACGTGGCTCCGGATGGGATTTAAATTACAGCGAGAGCGGCAGCTTCACAGGAAAACAGGAGGTAATTTCAGCTGTAATTATTGCCTGGGAGGGGCTCAGAAATTGCTCACATATGCATTCTAGACTGGATTCAAATGATTAGGGGAGGTAAATATTCAAATGTTTCATCTCCCCAAGAGAAACGACTCGTGTTCTTAAATGTTGGTCAGTCAAATGTTTTAAGAAAAACTAACGTTGACAGAAGTGTGACTGAAGAAGAGAATGTGATGAGGTTTGAGCTGCCTCTCCTTCTGTTCTGACACGGCTAAAAGTCTTGCTGCTGCTTCTACTTGAATGTTGCCCAACAAGGTTTTTACCCTGACTGCTGTGCACTGTGCACAGTGACGGCCCTCCCAGCTCGTGTCCCGCCTGCAGCCCCGGCCGGCCCTCGCACCCCTTGCACAAATGTCCCGTTTGTCATGCAAATGGAGGCTGCGTTTTCAGCTGCGCGGATACTAAATTTGCTGTTTCGACGGACTGATTGTTGGTCTGCTTCCAGTTCTGTAGTGGCTTTTTCCCCCCTCTTGCAGTTACAGTAGAGTTGTTCAGAGCATTGTTCAGATGATCCACTGGATCCAGACAACAAATCATTCCTTTTTATTCCAGCCCTGTTGTGTAGAGAATAATGAGATATTCCAGAGTGTGTGTGCTGTGCAGAAAATGTCTCAATGGAAGCAGGATTTGAGATTTTCTTGCTGAGGCGAGATGAGAATGAGGGCGAGGATCTCATTACACAGCTCTGCACTGTAAGATAGTGAAGGCAAATAAACTGAGTGCAGATGGATGCAGATGTTAATGTACTCCTTGTAATTGCTGCATGTTTACCCGTGGGCTTTTTGACTCCAACCTGCAGCTCTTCTGTCTGTGCTGCTAAATTTAGAATTGCCTGAAAAATATATGAAGATTGATGATCAGTCCTCCTGCTTACATGCCAGCTCCATAAAACACTGAGCACCATGCATTTGAAATCATCCTTTCGCCCCTTCAGTGGGGCGATGTGTGACTGTCTGGATTTGAATGCTGAACGTCTGCCTGAAGACAATTTAATTATTCTCCAGCATTTCACTCCTCATTTAGACGACAATGTAGAAAAGTGGTTTTACTGGCAGCTATTTTCTCTAGCTAGAATTTAAAACCTGTATAAATTGTACGAGTTCAGTCTGAAGGTACTCTTCATGCTGACATTACCCAGCAGTCAACAGCTTTTATCCATTTATTTTTTTAAGCACTTGTGTTGAATAAAACAACCCATCACCGGTTGCAGTTAGCACCTCGGCAGTGGACGGACAAAAAGGACAATTTCAGCCGGGTTATGTTTGGTTACATGTTTGTGCACATACCGAAAGAAAATACATTTTTTTTGATGGCTGGATTTAACAGAACATTTAGGTAATCACAGTTATAACATGTTTCTCCTTTGCTCGTTTGGTTCTTTTTGCATGTTTAATCATCAAATCATCATATTTTACTGAGGACAGTCTGAACCTTCAGCTACTGACCCTGAACTGTCCCAGTGTCAGTTCATTAATGTCTCTTATGTTTTGTCCACCGTGCACTGTAACAGCTAGATTTCTCAATGAGAGTACTTCGTGCAGATGGCTGCAATTTTAATGACGCGGTTTAAAATGGGTTGTTTAGCCTTGATTTTGTTGTGGCTCGGTGTGTTTATAATTGTAATGGACTGCCCTTTACAGTACTGTTTTAAATGTACATTTAACTTTTCTTTTTCTCTAATTTGTGCACGTGTGTGTGTGATTGGATGTAAAGACAATGAACGGACTCTCATGTCCTCTGCCTTTGATCCTTGTTTTTCTTTTCTTTTTTTGAATTGATGAGTAACCAATTCCATCAGAGTTGTTTGCCTGTTCATTCCACATGTTCTGGCTCCGGCCGTGGATCGAATTTTGACTTGGGATGGACGAATACATTTCCTTGGCATCACAGGGCAAAATGTGATATTTTCATATTGTTATTGATGGCTCCAGGGCCATCAATGTAACTGTCTAATCAGGTTTTCATTCTGTCACAGCTTGGCACCTTGGGAGTGATAAAGATGCACGTGGCAGAAATGTGTCTACCGGTGTGTCGGCTACAAAGAAAGGCCAACCTGAAAAGTATTTTAATCCATAGTTAATGTGGCAAAACCTAACCAAAAACTGACAGCAATGAATATCTTCAGATTTACTCCCCGAGTTTGTCATTTATTTGACCCCCCATGGTCTTCTCTTTATGTGGCTTCTCTTTATCTCAACACATTACATGTCCTATTTTAGTATTTTCCCTCAATTTGCAAAGCTTTAACATCAAAACATTGTGATTGGTCAGTTGCAGGAGCAACACAAACAGCCATATGTAATCTAAAACAGGTCAAAGATGTTAATTTCGGTTTATCTTACAAGGACGCTTAATGCAAGGACACGGTCTCCCATATTAACTGTATGGATGCAGAAATTATAGTTCATGCCGCATCGGTGACTCAGTCTTTTTAAGTGTTCTGGAGGTGAAGACCTATTTGTTGACCATCATGAGTACAAGAGGCAGTCAACACTCTTCCCCGCTGGTGGGTACATTATTAAAATAGCCGTATTTGTCATGTAGCCTGTCAGACTTGAGTCACTTTGGAATTGCTGTAAAAATGTAGCCGCTTTGACTTTGACTCTGAAAAGTGCTTGATTTAAAAAAAAAAAAAAGCTGGGCTGTAGATCAGTAAAAGGATTCAAACCTCATGTTATTTACATTTTTAGACAGTATCTCAAGGGAGGGGCTGTGTTTTACGCAATATTTTAGTCCCTAGACTGAATTTGAAGGTGGAAAAAAGCAAGCACTTCAAGAAATTGTCTTTTTTTTTTTCTGTGGCTATTTTGAATGCTTGCTTATACGTTTGTCATTACTGGTTTGAAAAATAGCCCAGTAATTAATCACTGAATATCTATCCACATGCACATTGGTTGGTTTTGCCCCTGGATTGTCCAGGATGTTGGTTCCCAACTACGTCAGTAATTTATCTATTTTTTGATATACGTTGAATTCATGTCGTCTGTAGTTGTTCACATGAAAATATTCTCCAACTTGTTGAGCAACAAATTAAAAAATAGCACTAGGAAGATGCCAGTCATCCAGGTCATGGTAATCTAATGCGCTTGGAAAGAAAAGCGACTGAACTAATTTATGTATGCTTCACCCCTCATACAATCCACCTACGATCCAGTTTTGAGATCCTTCCCAGGCGCCTTAACGCCCGCTCACATCTTGCCTCAGTTGATCTCAATCGGTCACATGATGGGGTGAGGCAAGGTCTCACAATGGTTTCACCTGAAATCTTGGCTGATAATGACTCACACAGTTTTTCACACCTTGACTTGTGTGATGGGGCACATGATCGATAGTGGGTCAACGGCCCATTAAAGGGACAAAGAAGCTTCCGGATGAGAGGTGAAAAGTCCTCAACAGACTTGAAGTCCACTCGCTTTTCTTTCCAGTCGTCTAAGAGAAGCTTTAAATGTTTTTTATCTAAACTTGTGACGCTAGTTTGACCCCATGGGACAACTCTATTGGCAAACCAGTCAGTTAGCCAGCCAAGTAGACACAAAGCGAAGTGTTTAAGCCAGCAAGATCTTTGATGTCCCCACATATTTAAGCCTTGGGAGGCCTTGCAGTCTTGTTCTCAGGTATTTGACCTGGTTTCAGCCTGTTGAAACAGCATTTGTGCTCTGAAGTGACCTGAAGTCGACACCCCGCTTTCTGCGAATCATTCAGGTTGAACTGAGTGCAAAGGAAGTGTAGCAGGAGCCAGTGACGACATGATTCCCAAAGGAGGTTCCAACAGCTGTAACCTAAAGGAGCTGCAATCTTTGGAAGTGTAGAGTATCTCACAAACTGCCAGAGCGGTCGGAGGGGGGACAAACAGCCGAGGGGCTCTGGCTGGAGTTATTTTCAAACCAGCCACCAGCCGCCCTCCCCTCTGTGCTGCTGTCTTTTACTGTCCTTGTGTCAGTATTTGTTGTTTGCTTCCTCCCTCCCTCTGTGATTGATCTCTCTTCCTCTGGCTCTGTGGAATTCCATTGAGGAACTCTTGGGATTGTTGGAATTCCAGCCGGAGTGCATGTGTGGGTTAGCAGCTGGCACCATGCGTTCCCCCCGTCATCCGGGCTCATTAGCCCTCAGGCCCTCACACATTGAGGCTTTCTGTATGCACTCTGCCTCTGTTTCTGCAGCACTGTCTTTCCTGCAAACATTCTTCTCTGCATTATTTCCTTTTTTCTTGCTCTCAAACTGTCATGCATGACATGCAAGGCTGGTTGCATGCTCATGCTGGGTGGGGCAGAAACTGGAAGCATTGTCTCCCTCGGCTCTTCTCTTGTCACCGTCACTTCTTGAGACGGAAATAATTGCGTGTGTTATATCTAATTACTCACCTTCCTTGTTCTCGCCGGTTTCAGTGGGAACAAGGAGTGTCTCCGTGCAGGCGCTCATCTCCCGTGGCCTCCCTCTGGCATTTCACTGCATACTTGAGCTCATGTGCTGCAAATCACCGGGAATGATATGTACTGCTGTTTTTAATTAACCCACACTGCCACTACCACAGTGTTCAAGTTTGATATTGAGCTCAGCAAGAATAAAAGGAGTTGTGCATGTCAGTTATGTAACATAATCTGAAGAAAGAATAGTTTTAGCTTGCTCACTACACTTCCTTGTATGCTTTGAAATGCCTTTTTATGCAAGTACTTTACTGACGGGCAGTCTTGAGTTATAAGCACTTTAGTTTATCATGCTATGCTATGTTATAATTCCACTCCACTACCTATCAAACTGAAATATAGTAGTTTGCACAAGTCGGCACCAAAGTCAATGAATTACCAGGACTCTGCATCAAAGCAGGAAGAAAGTAGCTAAATGGAAAGACTGTGTTCACACTCTTTCTCTTTGAGGCATTCAGATCTGATAAGTTTGAGTTGTTTCCTCCTTTCAATCCAAATTCTGTATTACAGTTTCCATGCTGGCTTTTAAGCCTTTAACTTTCCCTTAACATGGATTTTTGGTTTAGCTTTACATTGTCTGTCTGGCTACAACCTAAGTGGTAGCTCTCGCTTTGCAGCAATTTGTTCTTTAACCTGGAATAAAATGGACTGTATGTATAAAGTTTTTGCTTGAGTGCTAAAGTTTTCTAGTGTGTGTAAAAGGTCTGCATGGTTAGAAAACCCAAAGTCCACTGCAAAGTGAGCTGTTTTATAGGAAATGCTGTTTGTTTGGCTCGCCTTCGGATGTGAACCAAATAAGCTCTTTATTTTTTATTGCAATATCCAATGTTTTAGGAGGTAGCACAGTTAATGTGTGTAATGTTAGCATTATCGTTAACTGTCTGCATGAATGCCAAAGCTGTGTGGAGTATGTGTAAACTTTAAAATCTGATCTGAAGCCAGTGAACACTGACCTGTTGAGGGCTACTTTGTAGTGCAACCTAAACTTAGCTAGCATTGGCTAGCAGAGACTTTAGCTGTCATGATGCAGGTAATTTGGGAAATGCTAACAACGCTGCATGAAAATATTGTGTACCATGTAATGTAGCGTTTTCTTTGTGTTAGCATTTCTTTTTTGTGTTAGCATTTGTAAACTGTTAGGTAGCCTGGACTCATAGAATCTGCGGTTACGTTACATAACCAAGATATCAAGGCGTGGCCCTTAAATGATGGGGTATAAAAAGTTGCAGTGTGAGGAAAAGCGTCTGAATCTCTTCTGGTAGATGTAAATTTAAACGAGAGACCTGCCAATGAGCAGGTCCCTCATTTAAATTCATTTCCCTCATTTGTCCTTTTACTTGAAGAGTGTAGCAAAAATTGTGAAATTGCTGATTGTCAATTTTTGGCACTATAACATCCTTACTTGAAGCATAATTTAAGGATGTGGTCTTGTATTTTGTTACAAAGCTGAGCTTGTGCATTTTCCTTCCAGCCACAGAGATTACATAATGCTCTGCCCCTCCAACCCTCCACCACCTTCTCTCGGCTTCTTTCCTACACCTCTGTTTGCTCCTCTCTTCTTGTCATTTCTCATCAGAGTTGCAGCAGATTTTGAGCTGTGCAGCCCTCAAAATGCATCTAAAGCAGCGCTTTAGATGCATTTTGCACCTACTGCCCTTATTGTTCATGTTGGCCCTGCTGCATGTTGCCACTGATTTTGCTGGAATATGCCATGCATGTTAATATTCCCGCAATAGTGTGGAGAATAACGCTGTCTCCTGGCTTTGAGGAACATGTTGTCTCTTGTCTCATGATCTCCTTGCTGCTGTAAGGCAGAAGCATTTTTCACTTGTGGAGGAAAAAGGATGCTGTCGCTTCAGTGTGATCACACAGTGAGGCTTTTGTCCTGACACTGAGGTCAATCATCTGACAAACTTCCAGGTCTGCTTAATGCATACAACAGTGCTAATCTTTCCTTTCTCTTAATGTGGAACTTGTCGTTACTTCCGCTACAGAGGTTGTGTTTTTATTTGTTTGTTACCAGGTTACCTTTTAAATCCAATTCAAGTTCCATCAGGCTGAGAAGCACGGATGAGTTGTTGTTATTGCCGGTTCTTGTTCTCACCTATAGAGAATATTATGTTAAAAAGTGCTATTGGCCTTTTATGCAAAAGTTAAATATGAACTCATTACTTCTGTTCTGCTGTGGTTTCTTTGACTGTGTTTAGTGCTTAAACTGATTGTTTATCATGTTGCATCTTTTTTGAATAGTGATAGAATCCACCCATGTCTCCTAAAGGGAAACACTAGTGTTGTTCGTATCTTTTCTTCCTGTCAGTTTTAAATTTGCATTCACAAATCTTTTGCAAGTAATAATAATTAAAAACAGCGTTAAACTATTGAAATGAAATGGTCCGTGTCCTGTCAGCTTTCATTGTTTGTGTTGCACTTAGTGTGAAGTTACTGTAACAGCAGGAAGTGGAGTTTTTGTAGTCATTCCAGTCAGCTAGCGAGAAGCATTTGTGGCAAATTAGCAGTCATGCTTTGGCGTCTCAAATCTCTCCATCATATAAATATCACTTTATCTCCTTAAATATCTTTTGGCCTTGTCCAGGCAGCACTCACTTTGAATGCTGTTTTAGTATGCCAGCTGATGTTAAAATGGAGAAAAAACAGTGGCAGTTGTCAAGTGGATGGTTTGATTCATTCATGCTTTAATGCTGTATTTTTATTTTTTTGTAGTTTCTTTATAATATACTGCTGTAGACATTGTATATTCCGGTAAAATGTAGACATGGAGGGATCTTTGGATCTTCATCAACGGACTGATGTGTTAAAGCAAGTCAAAGAGAAATTACATGTTTATTTTTATGGTGCTGTGAGCGCAGAGCAAAAGCTGGTAAATCTGAGCTTCTATAAAAGGACTAAATTTGTGAATATGCTTCATTAATTGATGTATTTGTTACATTATAACAGGAATAAATTTAGGATTTTCCTCTGCTGTATTTTTATCTGTTCCTCCTTTCTGAGCACAGTTTATTAAGATCTCCATCATACAGGCCTCGAGACTGGTTGGTGACCTCCCGGAAATCGGTAGTGTTTTAGGAAAAAAAGTGTATTTCCTGACCGGCTGGTGATTGGTTCCTGGAGGTTTCTGGCTGTTGCCAGGTGAAATCACCACAAATCTCAGTGTGATTCGTTTGGTTGCCTACCATTTGTGTAGAAGATGGCAATGTGTCTGGAAACACTCGCCATTTACTCTCTGAGATGTAGTGAAACTTTTAAGTTGGAAGGGTAGAATGTTCTCTTTCAAAGGAAAGGCTGTGCTAATATTGTAACATATTTACAAAGGTGGAACTTTTACTTTTAAGGCAAACATTCTTCTTTTTCAGTTTGCATCAAACTTTTCAGGTGCAGTACAGGTGTTTGAGCATTTGCAGACAAGTCGCTGTCCATTTGTTAACAACCAAAGTTGTTAAAAGTTGTGACACTGTATGTCTCCTTGCAACCTTGCACACTAGCAATTGACTGGTAGACTGGTTGTTTGCAGATTGTTGGCACCAGGTCTCTAGGCATGTGGTTGACACTTGATATTGAACTTACTCTACAATAGCTTGTGTTGTATAACCATATCCATAATAACCATGTGGTCTCTGTTAGAAATACTATAACTACAGTCCCTCCCCCCCAGTGGGAGCATCTTTGGTGCTCTTGGTATCTTGCCTGTGCTATGTTTCTTATCAGGTGAATAAACTAAGGCATGTTTTACAATATATCCAGTAAATGCAGTCCTCACTATTTCAGGCAGTGTTTTGCTGCCAAGGAGGAAGGCTAAGATTAGCCAGGTAGCTGCTGTGATAAGCATCAATGGATGTTGCAGACAAGTTTAGCTAACATAAACCAGAATAAAAGTGTTTTATCTAATGAAGCCTGTTTGACTGAATGATGATTTAGGCTACTATTTGATTCCTAAAAGGATTGTTTGGTTTTTGGATCAAATACTCTCCTAAGCTGTCTTTCTTCTATCTGATCTTAAGGTAATGTGCACGCTATCCCATTAAGTAAAATACTTTTGTGAAGGGAAGAAATCCCCTAATTTATTCCAGGGCTTATCTGTCCACTTGCTTAATCGTTATGAACTACCCATTAGCTGTTTCTGCAGCTTAGCTAAGTTGCCGTTAGCTCACTATTTATATCTTACTTGCTAACATATCACAAACAAAATCATATATGGGGGAATGGTAGCTGACTAGCTTCCCAAAACTCTGATACTTATCTCAGTGTAATATCAAACAGTTCATAGACTGTAACAAAGCAGAGATTTGAAGCTAACATTTGGAGTGGCTGCTAAGGGAACGGTTAGCCAACTAGCTGTAGTTTTGGCTATACAATTAATATACAGGTACAGTTGTTGTTATTTTGCTGATACTCAGGTGTACAGTATCTACACTGGTCTGTCTGCTGTTGGAGATATACATTAGATACAGAGGAATATAATAGCAGAGGATACTAGCTTTATACTACACTGCAGTTCACTTCACAGCACCATTGATAAGAATTGTTTATGGGGATTGTGCAACATTCCTGTAATTATCTATGCAAGTATTTGGGGGGAAAGGGGGATTTGTTTAGTTGCTAATGTGATAAACCACTTTAATAAAACATAATTGTCTCCTGGTCTCCTACTGAAACACACTGGCTGTGTTTTTTTTTCAGGAGTGGAACTCATTTGAAGCTTTTAACCAAGAATTCTTTGACTAATACCTAAAATTCCTGCCAGGAATGAAGTATTTCCTGAAGCTGCCTTGGCTGCCAGAGACCCACCAGACTTGTTAAGGCACATTGAAAACATACTTAAGTATGTCTCTACAAGGCTGTTGCTTAAGTGTGTTGTGCAGACTCCGTGCAGGTGTCATCTCTATGAGTGTTTTCTGGTCTTCAGTGTGAGTTGTTAGCACAGTGCTGGTTTCCAGTTGCTATTGTTGTCTGTGTAAATGCATGTAGGAGGGGCTCAAAGTGACATTTTGGTATAACAAAGCATCTTTGGAAAGTAGAGACCAGGAGGCCGGCAGCAAGAGGCCACCGGTGGAGGGCCGCATAGCACAGCGGCATCACACCCTGTTAGGAAAAAATGTGGGCACACAGGAGTGTGTTTGATCTGACTTAAGCTTTTTTATTTATTATTTTTTTAAATTACAGATCCGCTCACAGTCACTTGTGTGTATGTTTTATCTCAGGATAGCAATGTGAGAAATCCGAGTAATTGCTCTGGCAGTGCTCGTCAGCTTTTTGAAGAGCCACACCTTGAGTTTTCCTTTAAATAACATGTCACGACATCAAAGGGCAGCAGACTCTGTGGTTTCCTTAAATGTTACCTTTGAGCGTGCATCAGCTGCTCCAAGCATCGCATGCTTTTCCATCCATTCACCGGGAAGTACGCAAGCAGATCCAACATGACTGCCTGGCAGCAAACGCTGTGGTTTGATTACCCTTTGACAAGCAGCCTTCATGCTTTTGTGTCCTCATAAATTTATTAATGACAGTTTTTGCATAACTCTGCCGAGTTATACACATAGAAAAACTACAGCTTCACCCACTTTCTTAATTGTTCTGTCTGTTGTTGTCTCTGAGGGTCTAAAGGAACATGTTCAAATTTAGGATCTGAAGTTTGTATTTTAACATTGGGGTTGAATTTTGCCCCCAAATGTGGGCGATAAGCAGCAGCAGTGTATTCTGAGCAATGGTTAAATTAAGCACATACATTACATAAGGTCCCACAATATCAGTCACCATATGTAAAATTTGGCAGCACCTTATGATAAGAATCATCAATAAAAGGTGTTTTTTTTTAGGTTTATCTGTAAACATCATTGTCATGTCTGAAACTTGTTTAAAAGGGCATATTATGGGCCATGTGATATGGCAGTGATAAATCACAAGACGGTGAACTCAGACCGCTCTTCTTTTCCTGTTTCAGCCACTGTTTACTTTCATTTTCACTTGCTTATCTACTTTTGCTTTCACTAACAGCTGAGTTTGGTCAAAACTCACGGGTCAACTTTGAGAAGAGGTTGTGGTTTGAGTTAAATGTGTCCATTCACAACATGAAGAACGGTTAACCCATGTGTCAGAATATCACGCTGAGCAGATTTTCCTATGCATCTAATCGTGCTGCAGCGGGGCCTGCAGATCGGCAGCTGTGTTTGACTCTGCGGGAATGAGAGCGGGTCATCTTGTGGCCATTTTTCTGTGATAGTTTGACTGTTTAAGAAACCTTAACCAGTCCGTGCACGTCTCATTCACACATGACTTTCAACATGCCAGAAGTGTGAATGGCGACTGTGTCTTTGGGAGCTGCACAGTGTTGCTTTCTGACCGCAGCCACTTACAATAAAATGTGCTAACTTTGTCATTAGACTATTAATAAGAATTTCAGCACTCGCTGTTATGCGTATAGCACGTGGCTTTCTTCAGCATTTCGGATACACATGTGGGTGTAAACCTCTATGAGTAAAAAAAAAAACCCAAAAATCATTATGAGTACAGGAAGGAAGGAATTACGCAAGATCTACAGACATGTCTGTGCTCTCCACATGTTCATCATAAAGAAACAGGACAAGGACAATTCCTTATTTCATCCTCCAGGATGCTGTCTGCACATGATATAGCCTGTTGGATATATGGCTGTGTAATTATTGAGTGCACTTTTTGTGTGTGCATGTGTGTAATGTGCATTATAGACTACCTGTTGCCACATTGAAGTAGTTATTATCACTAAGGCCACATAGAAATGTGTCCATACACACTGAAATGAGCAAAAGTGTCTTTAGATTAATAAAAAACAAACTGAAATGACACATTGAGCTCAAACAGCTGTTGTTTTGTCAGTTTGATGAAACTCACAACCCACATGAAGAACAACAGTACAGACACACGTGTTTATTGCAAGGACAGAATAAAACCTGGGCGTAGCTTCGGGGTCAGAAAAAGGAAGCCTGCGTGGAAGTGCATCAAAGCTGCGTTCTATCTGATTGCTGTGGTTGCAAAAAGGCTTCTGGTTCTACAGAAGTCTGTGAGCCGTTTCCTGCCCAGTTTCCGGTTCCAGTTACTCATTTTGGTTCATTAAAAAAAAAAAGAAGTCCATTCTGAAAATATTTCAAAATGGAGGGTTTGTGTTGTGAAACCACACATTCATTGGCTAACGAGTGGTCAATTACAAGTCTTGTTATTTTTTTTAAGGTGAAGGTGATGAAGAGGCTCATCTCAAGGCTCTAAAATGAGACGATGATCTCTCAGTAACTACAGCCATCTATTATGGAGCTGTAGTTTACTTATTTAGTGCTTTTCTACTTTAAGTGCTTCTTAGTGCTTCTTTCACACGTTCATACAGTGCATTCATTCATTTCAGGCACTCACTCTGTTACCAGTTATAAATTATAATGAAATAAAAAAACCAAACTGAGCAAAAATAAGTGAAACTCTTTAATAACTGTTAACAAATGATTTAACGGCAGATTTGAGACTTTTCTGCGCGCGACTGCTCGCCTGTCGGATCAGTCCAGCGTTCACGTATCAGGAATTTGTCATAGTTCATTAGCTTACCAGCGGTGTGAGTGGTGTTTAGTGAATGCACATAAATGTGTGTTTGTAGCAGGATCCACACAACAGCTGGAAACAACGAGCTAAACTTCAGCTCCCGTTAATGTTTATTCACCGCAGGTTATTTTCATTACTGGGAATCGACAGTAATCTGACCCATATTTGGTCTTTATTGTGGTCAAATTTAACTGACAATTTACTCTGTAATTGATGTGAAATTGTAGAGCAAAGTTTCTGACTCCAGACATTTCTGTTATTTTTCAGACATGCATATTTGGATATTAGTGGGTCACTTCCTGTCCCGTTGAACATGCATAGACACCAGGGTTTCCTCTCATTTGTTTTGAGCTGCTAAACTGAAAGCAGGTGTCTCATACCAAAGGTCAGACCTGCATGTGGGTGTAAACTGCATGGTTTTGCTTTTTGTAGAGCAGGCTGATGGGGGTGAGCAGAGGCACAATATCTATCCATTTCTTCCCCCTAAGACCCATCTGGAAATGAATCTGACGATGAGCAAACTCTGAGGAGGTTGGAGTCAGTTGCTACCTGCAGACGAGGAGAGCATCGACACACTCGAGTGCGCGCATTAACGAGGCGTCTGGCCGTTAAACTGTCAGTGTAGCATCTCCACATGGAGCAAGCACACCTGGGCTCCCAGATCTCCTTTTCTCCTTCGGCTTCTTGTGTCTCAGTGTCAGTTAGGATCTGGATTCACCCACTGCATCCAAGCGTGAGTACGGATAAGATGCTGTATCAGCAGAAAATGGAAAAATGCAGACGTAAAGCACCGCATTGTAGATTGATCCAGGCCAGGTCAGGGAGTGCTAACTGCGGGATCTTTCGGTCCCTTTTGCAGCAGTGGGCGTTTTTGGCTTTTCAGTGGCCGGTTGCTGTTGAAGAAGTATGAGGTCATCTGTGTTTGAACAGTTGATCATCCTGGAGTGCAGATATATGCAGGTATTTCTTATGAATTTCCCGCTTTTAATGTTGTTGACAGCTGCACGTTGGCTGAATGGACAGAAAAATGCACATAATCAGGTTTACAGAGCGAGCGCTCTGGTGTTGCCGAAGGGGAGAAAACAAAGGCCGAGGAGGATGATGAACTGATCTCTCATCCTGAGCTATGTTAAGAAGTTAAGTATGCTTTCATTTTGGGGTACGCTCCACTGCCAGTGAACCCATCCTCCGGAGCCTCATGAGTCTGCTCTGTGCTGCTCTGAGCTTCACTCAGACTCCACTGTTACACAAGTTTGCACAAATACAGGGAGTTGCAGCAGATATGTGATTTACTGTAATTCAACCAAAACTGTCATCTTGAGGTTTTTGCTTCTAGAAGTGTCGAAAGAATTCTTCTCTTGGTTTGATGTCACAGATCTTTGATATTTGTTTGTATGGAAGTTTTAAGACAATCTCACAGTTTTGCAGTCATTGCAGGTAAAATGTAGTCATTTGTATGACTCTCAGACTCTATTATGAACAACTAAAATACATATACAATGTTGCCAGATTGTGTAGTTTCAACCCACATCTTGGAAACCCACAAACCAGTTCAAGGAGCTAACCTCGGCAGACAGATCAGGTAGACGATGAAGAAATCGTTGCTTCCACACTTCAGCTCTGTGTCACATGTGCAACAAAGTTGGAAAGATTTTCACCACTTTGAGTTTCATTAATCACAAATCCCTAAGTGAAACGTGATACAAACAAACAGTCCATTAAGTGAATTAAAACCAAATTTCTCATGAAGTTGGTCATCCTCCAGGTGGGACCACTAAGGATAAATTCATTGAAATCACTTCATCTCAGAATCTTCAGGAATGCTGAGAAGGCTGAGAGGTGGCAGGCTGGTGGATTGTTGCTGAGCCAGCAGTAATGAGCTTGTACTGGACTGCTGTGGTGATGAGAGCCTGTAACCTGTGAGCTCCGGGTAGTCACCAAAAGAATAGGGTTGCAGGCACGAGCAGGACGAGCTCCGGGGTGACGGAGTAAGGGCACTCAGACATGCTGAGGGAGCTCGGAGTAGAGCCGTTGCTCCTTCATGTCTAAAAGAGCCAATTGAGGTGGTTTGGGGCACGCCCAGCTGGGACGAGACGCCAGCAGGAACTGCAAAGTGCTGCTGGGGACAAGGACGTCTAGAATGCCCTGCTGAGCCTGCTGCCACAGCAGCCTAACTTTGGATAATTGGAAGATAATGGATAGGTTTTGCTTGTCAACAATTAGTTTGGGGGGAAAAAAAGCTTTTGCTGTTCTTTCACTGGGAGACAGAAATAGACTCCCCGGTGTCTGTCTCCCTCTGCCTCCTTTCTCCTCGTTCGTGCAGAGCTGCACATGCACAGCTGCCCTGTTGTACCATTAATGCTGGTGGTCAGTGTGGCTTGAATCATCAAGCTGTATCAAATACTCCCCAGTTGTAGTCAGTGGTTCTGACGACGTCTCCTGGTGTATTTTATTTCAAACTGTTCATGCGGCTGTAACTCTCACAGCTTCTCTCTCGTGTTGTTTTGTGTTTGTTTTCAGGTAAGAGGAAGCGGGTGCTCAAGCTCCCCAAGGAGGCGTTTGAGCAGGCTACCAGTACCAGCTCAGTGTAAGTGTCATTTCTGCAGAATGTTACTGAAACATGCACGCATGCTTCTATCTGTGTGATTATTTATCCCGGTTTGCACGTCTGACCCTTTCTTAAATCAAGTCAGAAAGCTGAATATGTGAAATGAAAATCTGTGCAGCAGCAGGAAATAGGAGGAGGAAGTTACGCTCCCACTAATACCATCTTTCTCTGTAAGCACGCTTTTACAGTCAGCCACACCCTCAAGCAGTGTGTGAACATGAAAGAGTAAATTTCTTTGGTCTTAATTACCCTGATAACTGCACGTTCTCGCCACAATAAAAGCCTCTGTTTGGAGCTCTTTCTCCACATTTTTGATAACATGAAGCTCAGTCTGCAGCTGACTTTTGATAAGAACAGGTTTTCTGCAACCAACAAAAAGAGTTAGTGTTCAGTGTATTTTTAAAGTGTGTCCTCTTCATTAAGAAACCTGCAGCTGCAGAGGCGTTTCTGGTTCAGAGCCAACTTGTAGATGAAATGTCAGAAACACTGTGGCTGCATTATTGTGTTTAACTGTGCTTCTCATTGTTTTTAAATTACAAAAGTATCTGTTTAATAGTGTAGTATTTTTCTGCTTATTTTAATTTCTTATTTTGTGTATTGCATCTTATTTAATATATCTAATTAATCTAATATTTTTATATAGTTTTGTTATTAGTTGTTTACTATGTTTTTTTCACTGTAGTATAAACAGGTTAAGCGAATAGTATAAAGCAGGGATGTCGAACTCCTGCAGGTTTTAGAAAACACCCTGTGTCAACACACCTGGATCAAAGATTAGTTCATTACCAGGCCTCTGGAGAACTTCAAGATATGTTGAGGAGATTTAGCAATTTAAATCAGCTGTGTTGGATCAAGGACACATCTAAACCCTGCAGGACGCCGGCCCTCGAGGCCTGGACTTCGACACCTGTGGTATAAAGGATGGACGCAGTTTCCAGTCCTGAAAAGTGGAGCTCTCTTCCACAGCATGTCTTTATCCTGTCTTCCTTCTCTCACCCTAACCAATCGCAGCAGATGGCCCCGCCCCTCCCTGAGCCTGGTTCTGCTGGAGGTTTCTTCCTGTTAAAAGGGAGTTTCTCCTTCCCACTGTCACCAAAGTGCTTGCTCATAGGGGGTCATATGATTGTTGGGTTTTTCCCTGTATGTATTATTGTAGGTTCTATCTTATAATATAAAGCACCTTTAGGCGGCTGTTGTTGTGATTTGGTGCTGTGTAAATAAAACTGAATTGAAGCCAGGTCTTGTTACATCCTGTCTCAAAACCAAGATCGTAAAAATACTCAGTTTTAGGTTTAATACCAAACAGATGTTGCTGCTTCCGTCTCTCATATACAGTCTGTGTTCTCTCCACTGGCTCTGATGGGGAAAAAGCTCAGTTATTTATTTCAAGATTCTGACTTTTTCTAATTTTAATCGCTGCTCCCAAAGCAAAGGACATTTACCTTACAATACGAAGCACTCTGAGGCGACTGCTGTTGGAAGTAAATAACATAAAATTGAAGTGAATTGAAAGCCAGAAGCATCTTTTCATAGTTGGTGGTTTTTGCAGAAGAATAAATTCTGCTGTTTTGTGCCTGAAATGTGCGACGTGTCCTCTAAAGAACACTTTAATCTGCTCATATGTAACCAAATGTTTTTGTGTTTCAGACCCCCCAGAGATTTGGATTCGAAAGCTTGTGTAACAATCGGAGAGAAGGTAATTTTATTCCTTTGGCTCATTTACTGTCTTCTTTTCCCCCTTTCCTAATCCCATTCAGGGTTTGATGCTTGTTTTTCCTCCTCTCGTCGCGGTCTCTTACATAACTTCTTACTTTTTTCCTCCTCCCAGTGTAATTTTGGTCGATCCACATAGGTTGGCTTAATCGCGGCTCTGTTGGCTGTAAAGAATGTCCTGATGAACATTACAGCCGAATTGAACACTTCTGATTGTGGTTAGACTGGAATGCTTTTTATTGCCCATCAGGCAGTAAAAATATTTATTTTAAACTCCTCAAATAAGTGGAATTTTCCATTGGCAGGGCTGGCTGCTCGTTCTCTGTTCGAGTTGGCCACAAGTCAAAGAGATTTCTTTTTTTCTCGTGTTTGAACAATTGGAAACAAAAAAAAATTAGGAAGTATCCTGCTGCATCGTGGAGGAGACTTTTGCATGGCTTTAAAGAGACATGAGAGATTCCTCGCCCTGTGGGTTTGGTGTCCACTGGAACTTGTCCTCCATTTGTGCAGAATTTCGAGGTGAAGGCAGATGACCTGGAGCAGATCTCCGAGCTCGGCAGAGGAGCGTACGGCGTGGTGGACAAGATGAGACACGTGCCGAGTGGCCTGATCATGGCTGTTAAGGTAAAAGGAAAGACGATTTCCAGACTTCAGGAATGTTTATTTAGCCACGAGCCCATTAAAGCAAAGTGACAAACACACAAAACACACTCGCTCCTCACCTGATGCTCTGCTTTTGGAAATGGAAATGGAAACTGCTCGTTTTATAAATGGAGATCCAGTTATTCCATGCAAAAACTGCAGAGCGCACAGGGAAGGAGGTCAGGATGGGACTCTCATCATCATCTCATCATGATGTTAATGATGATGATCGATCCGTAGGCCTGCAAAACACCTGTACATCAAACCAAAATACAAACATACTGATATATATACACACATACATGCGCAAACACAGTCGACACAATCTACATGACATAAAATAACAACTCAGTCCTGGAGTAGGAAGATGTATGCACTCATTAATCCACTGTTGAGTTACCATGTGCGTCACACTTGGCCCACAAAAACAGAGACAACGGCAAAGTCTGTGTGTAAATATAAATATAAAGGTCAGTATAAATATGTAGACTTGAAAATTACAAAACTGTTCCATAGTTTTTGTTCCACAAATAGAAATACAAAAGGTTTAATCTGTGGTTCCCCCAATCTGTGTCAAAAATCTGAATCTGTGCGTTCAGCAGTTTTAGAGTTTATGAAGGATTTTTGATTCCTGCTTGATTAGTGATCCTGATTGCTGTTCTTTGAAATGAACATAAAAGTGCAGTTTTGTGTGTGTTGACCGCACACATCACTCTACGTATGGCAGTGAACAGTAACGTATGTGGGTGGAGTGGTTTGTAAAGCAAACCTAAGGATCTTGTGGACATTTGTTGGGTTTCTCCTGCTGGGCTGACAGATCAGGTGTTCTTGGCCGTCCAGCTGCCAGGTTACTCTGACTCTGATTTTGTGTTGGTGTCAAACCTTTTTTCTCTTTTTTCGTCACCACCTTGGGTATTACAGCTGGAGCTTTGCTTTTATTTATTTACCGACCATTGTTACTCCAGAGGAAACACTTTGCAAATATCCTTCCTGGGCATTTATTGCTTCATTCATTCTGTTGCATATTTCTCTTGCATTAGTTTTTATTGCAAAGCTAAAACACATGAGTTTATTTATTATTTAATTTAAGTTTATAATGATAGTGATTGGATGGTGTAAATATTGTATTTCTCTGCTCCTCATTATGTGGTATGGGGAACTGAAAAGTCAAAGTGAAAAGCTGAGGTGGGGATGTAATCACATTCAGACTCCGTTTAGTTTTACTTGATTTTAAACTTTGACTTGAGCTGCTCTGCTCTTTCCCCTCATCTGCAGTTTTTGGCCTTTCTCTAATCTCTAACCCAGATTAAAAAACGTCATGTCTGCTCTTCACCTCACGACCAGCAGTAGGATAATGCTACCCGTGAAGAGGCTGCACATTTCTTGCCTGTCTCCCTGCTGACATCACAAAGTGCGACTGTTTTCGCTCTGACGGTTTGTTTCTTGTCATCCTTCCTCAGCGCATTCGGGCCACGGTGAACACTCAGGAGCAGAAGAGGCTGCTCATGGATCTGGACATCTCCATGAGGACAGTGGACTGCTTTTACACCGTCACCTTCTACGGAGCACTATTCAGAGAGGTAGAGTCACAGAAAGGCTGCTGCTCGTTATTCATTTTCTTTGTGCGTTCGTGGCAGTGTGTCTTTTTGGAGAGAGGAGTGAAGGAAAGTATCTTAATATATTCCATAGTGCAAAAACAGTGAACTCTCCGTTGTTCAACCAGTCAGGACAGAGTCATTCAAATCTCTCACAGAGCGGTCTTGAAGAAGTAATGGATATAAAGACTAAAACAGTTTAAGAGTGGGGTCGGGGGGCACCTCTGCAGACCGTCTGATGCAGAAACTTCCTGCAGCAGTGAGTGGATGTTCAGGATTTCCTCACTGGGTCTGAATCACTGGAAAATCTGTCACTTCCTGTCTGTTTGGAATCCGGCCGGCGCCTTTTTGTTCTGCCGCTTTTTTCCTTTTTTTTTTTGTCCTGATCTGTTTCCAAATCTGCCTGTCTGTTGCCAGGGCGACGTGTGGATCTGCATGGAGCTGATGGACACCTCCCTCGACAAGTTCTACAAGCAGGTGATTGAGAAGGGCCTGACCATCCCCGAGGACATCCTGGGAAAGATCGCTGTCTCAGTAGGTTCACTTAAAGCGGCATAATGTGAATGATTAAAATTTAATGCGAACACTCAACTTAGCTTAATGACACATACGGGTTATGTAACGCTCATTTGCTTATTGATGGCCTTTCTCATTACAGATAGTAAAAGCTCTGGAGCATCTCCACAGCAATCTGCAAGTCATACACAGAGGTAAGAGCCTTAGATTGGAGACCCATTAAACTCTCACTGCCAATTTCCTCTCAGCTGCACGCGGCTGCTTCTGTTTTCCGCTTCCATTATCCCTTCAGACTCTTGCCAGATCTTACTGGAGAGCCACAGCAGTGCGTCTGTGTTAAAGCAGTTAAACGAGCATCCGTCTCTGGTTCTGGGTCAGAAAACGGTGGATTGCAGCCTCACGTGTGCGGTCGTCAGGCCGGCTGGTGCAGCCTCAGCAGCGATGGGGCGCTGAACTGGACCGAGTGCTTCAGACCACTCAGCTGGCGGGGCTGCATATGACAGCACATGTATCGAGCGCAGTCGGATTATTTAAGACAATAACACGATTCTGCTAAATTTATGAAAATGTTCTTTTTGTCCTTGGAGTGAGTACATCCCATTTTGGGTTATTTAGACTGAAATACTCAATTTTGCTCTACATGGGCCTGATATCCACTGACGAGGACATTATACTGCTACTGTTCTATCAAAATTTTAAACGAATATCTTCATATGTGGCTCTTATTTTTCATAAAGACAAAAATAAGGTAAAAAAAAAAATCTGGTAATTCTTTGTTTTTACATTTATTGGGCCCCAATATGCCCAAATAGCAAAGAGAAATTAAAAATGCATGCTGTGGAAGAGTTCGGGTCTCAGGAGGTTAAAGGCCAGTCTGTGAAAATATTGTCGGACATAAACCGGTCCATGGTGCATAAAAGGTTGGGGAACTCTGGGTTAAAGCATCATCGCTGCCTGATCTGCACTGGAACACAAACGCATCTCAAAATACGCACAAATTATTATTATGTTCAAATCACTATCATTACAGAGACGATGCTGATATGATGTTGTGTTGAAATGTAAAAGAAGGCCTAAATTAGTTGGTTTGTCAATAATTTGAACAAATCTTTAAAATAAAAATGCTCAGATTTTTCGTAAATAAGCAGAGTTTTTATTTACTTTGTGCTACTAATTCTTACTCTGCTTTGCAGTTCATAGAGTACAAAGTTAGCTTCCTAGATATTAGTGACCAAAACAGTCTTTAGTTGTTAAGAATAAAAACACAGTTTATGTCACGTAATGTAATAATGATGTTTTCACGTGTTAGGAGAATCGTTGCACCACTTATCATTAAATGTTAGTACGTTTTTGTCAAAATAAATTATGAAATTCTTAAATAGCTTCACAAATATGTGATAAATGAAGTGTGGTTTGTACAATGGCTATCTGTAAAATACATTGATACATGATGTTGGTGTTCGCTGCAGTGGATAACAAACAAAGTTTTTTATTTTTTAAATTTTGCTTTTGTTTTCAGTTTTTTTTAATTATTTTTCTCTAATTATTTTTGTATTTTTATCAAAGTTTTTTGTGATAATTTTTTCTTTTTTTCCAGTATGTTCAGGTAAACAAAATACATATTTTGCTACGTTTTGCAAGCATCTGACTTTAAGCCTGGTAGTTTTTCACTTCAGACTTGCCATTAATTTAACATTTTGTTAAATGTATATAATAGATTTAGTTAAAACACACATTTGAGGATGAGCAGCAGAAGCTTTGCTGAACTAATATGTTGTAGCCACAGAACTAAATCTTACAAACCTCATGCTGGTATTTTAAGAGTTGATCCTTCCTGTGTCAAACCTCTGTTACCACCGTGTTACTGTTGTTGGGTCAAAGTTGTCAAAGTCACCGTTAAAGCAGCTATACGTCACAGAAATGAAGACACCCGTCGGTCTGTAACAGCGACCGCAGTCTGCAGCTAGGTCAGCCAGCTGCTAGGTCAGCCAGCTGCTCTCTCAGAGGGAAACAGAACTAACAGAGCGACTGTTCGCTAAAAGTCCTGTTTGTTTGGCCGTCTTTTCAGATGTGAAACCCTCCAACGTCCTGATCAACACTCAGGGCCAAGTGAAGATGTGCGACTTTGGCATCAGCGGCTACCTGGTGGACTCTGTGGCTAAAACCATGGACGCTGGCTGCAAACCCTACATGGCGGTAAGCAGCGCGATGCTGTAAGGAATGAAGTGAAAATAAATGAAGTGTAAAATAAAATTCTTTCTGTAATTAAAAGTTTAAAAAGTCCAGTGTGAGCTTCCTAAAGAGCCACCAAACACAGCTCAAAATCTTCTCACTTTGTTGATTGTTTGATTGATATTATTTTGTTATAACGTCCAACGTGAAGTTGAGTGTGTGAGCTGACAGCTCCATGCAACGATACGACGTCTGCTTGTCGTCATCCGAACGCCATTTCTGGAAACTTTCACGATGTTCTGTGGCGAGATCGGACAGTGCAAACATCAACTCTGTTTAATTTATCTTTACTAGTTATGAACGCTGGGCCTCCTAATACGACCACGCAGTATTTATCAGTCCAAACTTTCCAAACCGGAAGGTAACTCAGCAGGTGAGGAGCAAGACCAGGAGGATGCACAGTGTCCAGTTGTTGTCCAGACGAATCATGACTTTGAATCAGGAGGAGAGCCCGATGCACTCACTGCAGGGGCACAAACACGAGGAGACATATGAGGGCTTCAATGACGCGATCTAAAGACAGCAGCTGTGTCCAGAGATGCAGGAGAAGATGACCATGAGCAGGAGGTTCTTCAAGTTTAAAACACAAAGGCTTTGGATTCTTGTAGGACAAGTACTGAAACTTTTACACCTGTTAATGAATCAGAAGTAGTTTACAAATGGAAACTATATGAAAAACTTTAAATTTATAGGTATTATAGACATTTTTTTAGGCTTTTAGCGTCATTTTGTTTGTGTACCTGTTGTTACGTCCCAAACACCCCCCTCCCTCCTCCTGCTCCCTGTTATGCATGCCGGTGATGTGATCGTCCGTTCGTCTGGATTCTAAAATGGACTTTGACAGTCAACGGTCACTTTGACCTTACAAAACACAACTCAGGAATTCATACGCTTTAGCCAAACGTCTCAGAGTTTTAACATTTACAAAAAGTTCACAGGTCATTTTACTGCGACGGCGTTCTGCAAAAGCACACAACTCGGGAACAGCAGGCGAGACTTTGACCTTATTTCACAATTGTTTGAATACTGATTTGGTGGCCACCTGTTAAATGCCTTCAAGGGCCTCGCTCGCTACATGCGTTTTATCATCTGGAAAGGCAATAAATATAAACCGCAGCAGGTTGGCTGATGCATCTAACTACGAGGCAGTAATTCTACACTTTACTAAAACTGAAAGCTTGGAAGCGTTTGATTGTTACAGGAGTGTGTGTGTCCTCGTAGACAAGAGAAAACTACACTGTAATTGAGAGAAACGTGGCTCTGTTTTCCTGGATTGAAGAAGCGACTCTTTGGATTTCCAGGAAAACTTTCTTATAAAAATGAAATAATGCTGCGTCTTTCGGAACGATCTGGATAACTTAAAATTCCAAGAAAGCCTCCTAGTTTACGCAAGGATCCAGTCTCATGGAAGCACATAATTCCCAGCCTGTTCAGTTTAACCAGTGTTCATGACCACCGGAGGAAACATTCGTCTCACGCACCTCATTCAAACATCATTTGGTACACTTCAAAGATTTAAGGTTATGCTTCTAAAATACATTTTGGCCAATACTTGGAATCACAAAGAATTAAAGGTCAGGCTGAAGAGCAGCAGCACCTGGATTTAGTCCATGCAGGTCAGAGAAACTAGACAAAGATTGTTAATAATAAAAAAAAACGTTATATACATCGCCAACTTTAAGCTGCTGCCAATCAGCTGTTTTCCAGATAAAAATCTGTTGGTGCTCGTAAAAGTAAAAATTCAGTCACTGGGTACATGCAGCCCCTGAACCATGACGGAGCCTCCACTGTGCTTCACAGACACTCCTGTTGTGCTTTATGTCTGTCAAACTTTCAAAGATTATTATAAAGAAATGTGAACAAATGTTTTTCTGTCTGCTAGCAACTAAGTGTCTACATACACCACTTAAAATTGGTTCTTTGCTAAGTTGTCAGTAACATGTAGACACCACACTGGTTCAGCCTTTGAATTAGGTGCTCTTTTTCATGCTTCATTTCACTTTTATTTATATAGCACCAGTTCACAACAAAGTGCTTCAGTGATTCATAGGTCAGTGTTCAGCTGCGTACCAAAAGCATTCCTCTGAAAATGGTCAGATACAAGGACTGGGCTGAAAAACGGCCAGTGTCCAAAGGAAACGCTAAAATATCTCCAGAGAGCCGGAGAACTATTGTTCAAGGCCGCTTTAAAAAAAATTACAAGTAAGTCTGACTGCCTGGATGGTTGTTAATGACACTGTTATTGCTGCAGTCTTGGTGTCTTCAGAGGTTTCTTTGAATTTTGAGGATTTGCGCTCATAAAAATGCAGCAGCACCCACGTCAGCCTGAATGTTGACGAATGTTACGACACGTGGATACGTGAGCAGGTATCCCGCTTTGGACGGACAACAAAGGGAAGTATTTTTACCTGGGGGGGGGAACGTAGACCAGAACATACTTCCTGTCGGTTTTGGCTGCAAACGTAGATTTTGTGCATTAAAAGTGTCTTTAGATCTGCGACCCCGAGTCCCTCATTATCATCCACACGCTTAATGAGCCAGTTACTCTTTAACCACTCGGCAGGCCACTGGTTGGCTGAGGGTATTTAGAGCCAGGTACGTTGCTCGGTCTGTGTGTGCACAAGAGCTTTGGGATTACGGGGCAGCGGGGCTGGTTATCCTTGACAACGGCTGCAGTTATTGACATCATCATGTGACCTTCTGTCTGCCCACAGCCGGAGAGGATCAATCCTGAGACCAACCAGAAAGGCTACAACGTCAAGTCGGACATCTGGAGTTTAGGAATCACGATGGTAAAGCCGCCTCGCGCTCCTGCATACGTTTGTTCACCTTTTCTGCATCGCTGCAAAAAAACACGATTATCAGTTAAAAATGAAAAAGTCGTGAAATATTCATAGCTTTGCAGCTCAGGCCGGACCGAGGAGGATGTTGGCATCAAGGATTCAGCAGTTGACTCGCGCTCGTCTCTGCCTGTTCGATCGGCTGTTCGAGCAGCGAATGTTCCAGCACAGTCTGAATTTTAAAAGGGCACTAAATGGGTTTTAAATAAAAGAGGAAAATTGTGATTTCAGAGTAGTGGAAGGTTTTTGTAATAATTGTAAAATGAAGAATGAGTGGTCCAGACTGAGCGATCAGCGTGTGGGATAAAACCTGCCGGGCGCTGATTGTTGGAGCACCTGTTGTTCCTCGAAAGCTGAACTGAAGGAGGTGAAGCAGCTGAGGAGGTTTTAGTGTGAAACTCATTAATGCTGCAGTAGCAGTGAGAGGAAAAACTACAGTAATGTTAAAAACTGTAACGGATGTTTGGGAAGCCACGTGTGTGCCGCTCTGCTGGAGATGAGTGGGATCTTTAGAGTGTGCTTGTTTTGGGGTCAGTCATTAAATGACGCTGCGACGTGGGATGGATTTGGGTGAAAAATCACATGAATGCAGCTGTGCAGATATGTTTGTGTCAGGTTATGTGTTTGTGCTCACTAAAGCACTAAAAACGCTCCTTGACCTCTTTGTTTTTTTGTCTTGTTTGGCTCAGATCGAGCTCGCCATCCTGCGCTTCCCGTACGACTCGTGGGGGACACCTTTTCAGCAGCTGAAGCAGGTGGTGGAAGAGCCTTCGCCCCAGCTTCCCGCCGACCAGTTCTCCCCTGAGTTTGTGGACTTCACCTCTCAGTGGTTCGTGTTTTTCTGGTTTATTTTCTTGCTTTGTCCAACTTTCTTCCAGCCTGATCCACGTCTCAGATTTACACCCAGATCTTTACACAGGAGAAGCCTGCAGAGTCGCGAAGCTGCTACAGATCACAGAGAGATGTGTACTGATCCCAGCTGAGTGGGCTTCAGATGATTTCCCCTTTATTCGATTGGCTTCATTGTTGCTGTTTTTGTTATTCTTGTTTTCACAGGATGGGACTATCTGAATATGCTGTAAACATGCAACTGTGCACTTTTTACGGATCCCTACGTATTAGTTTAATTACTCTAATTATGTAATTTTGTGTCACTGTAATTTACAAGAACTGAGCTGCAAATATTGTTTTGAGCATAAATACTGTGTGAACCAGTGAGGGTGCACAGAGGTGAGGCGGGAGGCTGGCAGGTTTGGGGGTCATACGGGCAGGATGGCAGGAGAGCGCAGGTCGCTGTTAGCAGATGACTGCATGAATGTGAGACATGATGGCGGTAAAAATGAGGCGGTGGTTAGTTGGTAACGAGCAATAATAAATATTCTAAAGAGAAAAACACGGGTCTTTGAGAATGAACTGCTCAGGGGTTTCCATGTTTAATAGTTGTAATAGTCTCTAAACACTGAGTATAGTTTTTGATTATATTGTTTTCGTAATTGTTGGAAACGAAAATAATTATGTTTGAGATATTCATCAAGTTCCTGTTGTGAGTAAGAGCACAGAGAGATGGAGTATAAACAAAAGTAAAGAGAGAAAAGCGGGATGTCTTTGCGTTTGCGTATCGTTTTTGGATGTTTGTCAAAAGCCGAGCGGCTGTTTCGTGCATCCTCTTCTGTAACGTTACTCCTCCAAACTGTAACCGCACCATTGAGAACGAGATTATTGTGTTTGTGCCTCCAAGATCAGATCTTCTACATGCCAAAAAATCTTTGGTTCTGTTCTTTCTTTGTTGCTTAGTGACACATGCAGGTATTTGTGCAGCGAGAAGACGTACGGCGAGTGAGCTGAAAGGATTTTCTTAATTTAAGACGGGCATCACAACCTTGCCTTTAAGAAAAGGGAGGCCGTGATGATGCAGGTGTAAACCTCACCTTACTCCAGTGCAAATGATGTCCAGTCAGTCAGAAGTTGTATTCATGCATAGCTCTGGAAGTTCAGGAATTGCAGAGGCTGCTGTGATGCACAGTGATGAGGGTTCATGAAGTAATAATGTCAGCTGGTTAAATGGCAAATGGACTAATTCTTATACAGAGCTTTTCTACACTCATAATCTGATGGATGCATTGGGGAGCAACTTGGGGTTAGTATCTTGCCCAAGGATGTTTGGCGTGCAAGCTGCAGCAGCCAGGGATCAAACCAGCAACGTTCCGATCAGCAGATCTGCTCTTCCTCCTGAGCTACAGCCACCACAGTTGAAGAAGGAATGAGGAAGAAGTGCAAAAAACCTTCAGAGATTAAAAATCACAGATGAAAAGCAGATATGGTGGACAGATTTGGTGATTTTTACCCTTCAGCTGTAAAAGGTTGATGGGGTATTGTTTCACTGGTGGCCCGGCGACATGGACACCTAGGTTTGTGAATGCAGTAACTTAAGCAGGAAGTCACCGAGGATTTTCAAAATTATACCACAGGTGTAGATACTAAAAATCCCGAAGTTTGAATCTCAGTGATCTCAATCTTTGTCCAAGTTTTCTGAAAGCTTTGTGAATGCACTGACCTGAGAATGAGGTTTTATTTATACAGCGCCAAGTCACTGCAACAGACTCCTCAAGGCGCTTTATGTTGTAAGGTAGACCCTACAATAATACATACAGAGAAAAACCCAACAATCAGATGACCTCCTGTGAGCAAGCACTTTGGTGACAGTGGGAAGGAAAAACTCCCTTTCAACAGGAAGAAAGGCTTATCGGTAGACTGGTGGTTGCCAATATTTTAAATACTGTTTCACTCCACCTGCACTGCAGCAACGACCAAGCTGAAAATGCAATAACATTTATTTAAACTTGAGTTAAAAGCAACTGGTCTGTTTTTTTAGGTACTTGAAGATGTTTCACACCAGAGAGGTTTCCTGAAAGCTGTTGGGTTGTCACCTTGGAGGTGGTCCAGGTGGATGTAGGGCCATCTTAAATCGTCTGTCTTCTCTGTCCAGAATGCAAATGTTTGGATGCTCAGGAGAGTCTCTTCTGCTTGTCAGTCCAAATATATCGCTGAGCTTTGTCCTGAAGATCTGACTCGTGTATTGTTCAGTTTTCAGTGATCAACTTTTAGATGATGTGAAGAAGTGTTTGGGAAGACAAATGAAATGTCTTCAGGAAGCTTAAAGAAGTCTGGCAGCCTTTGGAAGACTGAGAGCTTACAGTGGCATGCAACAACAGCTGGAACATTGACAAGAATATCTCCTGTTACCGGTTGTTCCACATAGAACTGAAATACCCCCCACCCCACCCACAACATGCTTAACATGCAAATAACTGAAGAACCTTAGTAATGTGGAAACTGCATAATTGTGGCAGTGATGTGAATACTGCACTCTTTTCGCCCAGCACTGCCAACACCAGCAGACTTCTTCTTCCTGTCACTAATGTAAAGTGATGCTGCCTTTAAGCAAAGCCAAATTATTGAATTGTTTTTCTTTTCTTTGTAATGTTTTTTTTTTTTTGGCTTGTTTTGAACTTTTTGGGGGCCGGCTATTTGCTGGAGTAGTGCATGTTCATCTGGTTTCCTATGGGAGATTCAGGCTTAATGTGCAGCTGCTGAATGAACGTGATGGTCAGACGCCTGCCTGATGGTGTTCTGTGAATCTGGGTGAATCTGAAATGCTTACATGATGTATGGCTGCTGACCTGAAATAACACTCGATCACACTGAGAAACGAGTCGTCCTCCAGTTTCGATCATTGTTTCCTGGTGATATCAGAAAATGATGCCGCACTTTGAGCAGTACTCAGAATGCAGAAAGACACTGATGTGACTATGTTCTTTGGTGCTTGGGTGACTCATCGTGCTTGGTTGTATTTTTTCTGTTACCTTGAAACCCTCGGAGGCTGGCAGTCTGCGACTTCTCAGACGCTTTCATAGAATAACACTGAATCAGACGCTGGAACAGATCTGTGGCAAGAGTGGGGAAGTCCACCATTTAATCTTCATCTTTGCTTTTTTTTCTTCTTCTGCAGCTTAAAGAAAGTTTCCAAAGAGCGGCCGACTTACACAGAACTCATGGTGAGTGTTTCTGTGTTAACAGATTATAAGCATGACTTCCCTGCAAGCACCTTGTAATGCTGTTAATCAAACACTGGGGGGTGCACTTAGATTGTTATTTACAAACCCTGTATTTGACGCTTGAAGCCAAGATGCTTCACTGGTCTCATCCATGGAAGGTTTACTAAAGGTCCAGTAAAAGCTCAGAGTATCAGGGGGTGCAGGTGTTTGAATGGCTGCAGCTTAATCAATTAAGCACAAAGAGACCCGAAATGGATGCAAACGAACAACAAAAGACACAAAAATGATTTTTTTTTTTTAAATGTGCAAAATGACCATGAACCAAGACTTCCTACAAGCTCTAAAATGACCAAGTGATGCAAAATAAAACTCAAATGACTGGAAATCAACAGAAGACACAGAATTAAGAGCTGCAAAGTCACCAACAAAATGAATAGAAGCAAAATGATGCACATACATGTGAAATCGGCGCATAAGGACAACAATCGGATTGTTTACAACTAAGATTCATGAACCGACTATAAACAAATACAAAATGTCCACATAAAGATGCAAATCGTGCCGTTGAAAAGTTGAAAAAAATTCAATTCAATATAATTTATATTGCGCCAAAGTATGGCAACCAGATACAATTTGACCAGAAAAGGCAACAAAGGTGTCACTACAAGAGATGACAACAAATGAGTGTAAACCAAGTGTCAAAAACTAAAATCAGATTGAAAACAGCTGCAAAGAAATGCTCTAATGACCATAATTACAATGCAAACTGCAACACAACAACACGACAGCCTCAAAGTTCAAGGAATTGATGCTTTAATTGCTTTTTTCTGATTTGGCTCCCGACTAACTCGGTGTCCGTTTCCTCCTCAGCAACATCTCTTCTTCACTTCCCACGAGGCCAAAGAAACCGACGTGGCTAGCTTTGTGAAAGTCATCTTGGGAGACTGAGTGCACTGGAGGGAGGGGGAGGAATCTGTTAAAAAAGAGGAAACAAAAAAAAAAATCCAAGAAAAAAACACCAATCGCAGCCCCCCCCACCATCCCATTTACCCGCAGGATTCCCTCTCACCCCTCCCTCCAGTGGCAGACAAACGGAGCCCAGAGGAGCCGCTGACGAAGCAGAACGAGGAGTCTGTCCCCGCCCCCCACCTGGCCTCAGCCCCCCCCTCTGTGCATCACCTGGCACGGTGGGAGGAGTTTGGGAGACGGGAGCCTCACACAGAATCTGGAGTAATTTATGATGTGTGTATGCAAAGCCTCCCCGTTTGATTCGATTTGCCCCGCCGCTGCGCTCCTCCTCGAGCGCTGTTGTTAGCGCGCTGACTCTGTGGCCTCCACAAGGGTCGAGTCATAGTTTCTTTTTTGCTGAAAAGCAGAAGCGAGAAGATGTGCAGATTATATAAAAAAAAGAAGAATGATATAATCTATCTGTGTATAATCTAAATGTTTGCATACTCGAAGCAAGTGTTGCATCAGATTATTAATTGACTGCATGTACAGAATTTCTCTCTGGGTAAAGACGGGCTCATGTGGCCAGTGAGGAACAGTTGGAGAGTCCGATTGTTGACTTCAGGGGCTCCCCCCAGTGGTCACAAAGAGGTACTGCACTTACACTGCTTTCCCCCCTGATTACAGTGGAGGTCAACTACACATTTTGGGCTCTTGGCTGCCTGTGAGCGTGAATGTGTGCGAGCTGGTGCATGACATGTGTGTGTGGGGCATGTTCACAGAGCTGCACGGCTCCAAATCCAAGTAGAAACGCAGTTTTCGTGCTCCGCAACATTTTTTTTATGGATTTTCTGCAGCCTCGCTGCCCCTGTAAGAGCTCAACAGGCAGGGCAACACTCTTACGTTGCTTTAAAAGTACAGGCGACTGTGCATCTGCACATCATGTTCAAATGTGACGCATGTAATAAAGAGCTTTATTTTAAAACTAGTTAGTATGGTAGTCTAGTACAAGCATAGACTGTATATTAAAGATGGAAATGGCCACCATGACGCCACCGTGTCAGCAAGGTTCTGTAATTTGAAAGGCGTCTAAATAAATTGTGAAGTTGTGCTTTTTGATGTGACTGTACCCATGTGGTCGGGGTGCCCCATCAGCAAACTCAGCGATGACTGCTGGTTCAAACACGTCCATTTATTTTTAATGTATTTCTAATTTGACCCCTCAAAAGACCCCAAACAAAAGATGTGAGAACAATGAAAGTTGCGAATAGATCTCAAACTTTTACACTTTACCGTGATATTGTAAAGTAATGTAGCCAAAAGCACCAAAGTCCAATAGATATGAGATTCTGAGGTCCAGCAGCTTTGGCTGGTTTGAAGCCACTGACTGCTCCGTCCCTGATCCTTCCTGCGTGAAGCTGAATCGCAGATCTTTGAGACAAAGGCGGAGCCGAGTCGCAGCCGTGCAGCTTCGTGTCGCTCACACACACTTTAAATGTCGGGGTGTGTGTTTGCGTGTGCGTGTGGGCTGTGTGGGGGAAGATTTTCTCCTTGTTGTCTGTACTGAGCCAATCACAACCCTCTCCACTCACCATGAAAAGAACTGGATACTATTGCTATTATTATTATTATTAATATTAATTATTGTTATTATTTAGATCCAGGTTTTTTCTCCCCCCTTCGACATACTTACTGCAGTTTCTCTTATTTATTATAACTGCTGTTTTCCCTTTGGATACTTGACCGAACCATTTGAGACTCTCCTCACGTGTTTGTGTGAGCTGTGTATGGTTTTTGTTTTTCTTTGTGTTTTTTTTGTCGTGTTCTTCTTGGCTCAAACACGTGAAATGCTTTTAATCTGTAACTTGCAAGCCTTCTGTGTGCCTCTATATAGAAACCGTCTAAGGAAAATGAGATGTTAAGAATGATGCAGGGATCCGCTCCCTCCCTCCTCACACGCTGCATGGCATCATAATCCCACTTTGTGTTCCTTGTTGTACCGTAGCTCATGCTCGTTTTTTTATGTTTTTATGCTTGTGTTCATCTCTCTCGTTGCCTTTGTTCTTGGCCTCTTTCTCGCAGTGATTTCTGTGGAGGCCGAGCTGACGCCTTCTAGATGTCATGTAAGAATTACTCTGATGTCAAAACGGGAAACTTGAAGTGTTTTAAGTGGCAGAGCTGAATTATCACGTGATTTCTTCTAATTTTGACTTCTGGGGCCTTAAACTGTGTCAAAAACTGAACCAAAAACACTTCTAATCTGTTCTGACAAGACTTTTACCCCCGAATCTGCTTGACATTACAGCATCGATAAATCGTCACTATACAACCACAAACCCTAAAACTCGGGGGTCCACCTTCAGTCGATTTAGCTGTTAGAGTTGCAGTCAAACTGGACATCAACATCATTTAAAGCTGTATTAAATTATTAGTTTATACGAATTTGAAAGAACTTTTGGGCCATCCGGGGGTACAGCACCCTGTAAACATATCATTGATATTTATAGTCCTATACACGCATCATATTTGCTTCTATCTATTCATGCTTAAGGTCATCACAACAAAAGGCTTCTTCCCCGGACACTCCTGTCTGCCAACACTCCCTCAGACGTGGTTTGCTGCTAATATCAGAACAGATCCGGTATACACACCTGCAAACAACTCAAACAATCTCAGCTGTAATCAGAGCTAACCGAGAGAAAACAAACTCCAGCTAACAAAGTGGAAGGAGATGATAATGCTCCTAATTCCTCCTTACCACGTCCATTAAGAAGACTTCAGTTTTCCATTCCAGCATTCCTGTCTCCAGGATCATACTGTGCACGCATCCGTCCAGGTCTCAGATATTGAAACACAGTCGTGAGACGTGCAGCAGCAAAACAGACACACACCCCTCCCTGAACCCGATTGAAGCTGACTTAGGACCCAGTTGGACTTGATTTATCATTGTGTAGAGGCTTCAAACACACAGGAAATGTAGTCGGAATAAACAAACCTGTGTGGCACTGGGCCTTTACCCGACTAGCTGTCCTCCCTGAAGTTCAAAAACATGTTAAACTCATAGAAGACGTCTGAATAATGATGAGCTTTGACTGAAAAGTCAGAGGACACGTTTCCTCAATACTAACTCGGCAGATCTTCCTGGGAGGCAGCGCTGGTCCGACTTGCTGCCTGAGCGTGCGGGTACAACACCTTTGATTGTCCGGAAATAAGTCACCACCAACTCCAACACAGCGATCCGGGACGCAGTGAGACCCATGTGGGTGTCTGATCAAGCCGTCTGGTAACCAAGTGAACAGCAGAAAGGTTGGCGCCTATCAACCTTTCGCTATTCAACCAAACTGAAGTCGATGCAGAGCTTAGACAGCTCAGTGAGTGCTGAGGGCTGTAAACTCCTAGATTCATGGTTGGGAAAAATGGTTTTTAGCTTTTATTTTTTGTCAACCAGGACAATTTTACGACTGAGCAACCACATTTACCCAAAAACATCATCTGTGGACCTCTGGGGCTCTATTTTAAAGAAATAATGTTCTCTCTGCTGTTTTGCCAGACTCCAAAACAAAGTCTCCTGCCCTCAGTCGAGTACAGTTCGCTCTGTCATGTTATCAGGGAAGTTTCCTGTTTTGATGCAGAGTAAAAACCTTCCTTTCACCCTATAACCTGCTCCCCGTTGGGCTCCAGTCCCACAACCTTTGGCTTAGATAATTCCTTGAAGTACTGCGAACACGCCCATGCCCGCCTCACAAAGCTGTCTTATTTTTCTTTATGAAGCTCTCACCGTTCTCTATTTTTCATCTATAGTTCTCATTTTCTGACTTCACCAACTGTTTCTCTGTGGTGAAGCTGAATGTGAGGACTGGCAGCAGACAGAAGTCATCGCGGCGAGGACATTTAAGGGCTTCCTCATTAGTGCATCTCTGTAGCGAAGATGGAAATATACTGGAGAGACTTTTAATTGCCCCTAGTGTTTTTAGGCCATGATGAAATTAACAAAATTCAAGTCACACTTTCTGGAAGCAGAGCAAAATTATCCATCACAGGTCGAACCTCGAGATTCTTTTTTTTCCATTAGTGAAAAATGGTTATTAACCTAACTTAGCAAATGTGACCAAAGAGCTGGAGCCAGGCTTAGGAGGCCGGGAAAGGTAGTCGAACTCGTCATGGCACGCGTAGACTCGGAGCAGTGGATTTAGGTTTGTGTGGCGTTCGTAGGTGTTTTAAGTGCCTAACAGTACATATCTGTGGTGTACATTTACATTGAAACACTTGTCTGTCTTCGTGATTGATGCTTAAACACTGTTTTGGTCCTTCAGTTCCTGTCCTGGACCCACTGACACTGCAATTTGCTGTGATGTTTTGCACTGTACCGAGGAGTCATATCACATTGTCACATTTACGAGTGTGTTACTGTAAGGAAGCAGTCATTCAGTCGATGAAGGGTTGCCCTGTGTGGTCATTTTCCATCTTTTTTTTTTTTTTTTTTTTTTGTGAGAGGGAGAGTTTGGAGTTAGAGGTTCTGACTTTTATTTAACTGAAATTGTGATACTGTAAAAATTCTGAAATAATACCAAGCTTTTCTTCAACTGCTCACTTTGTTTTTGCTGCTGTTTGCACTCGTCGGCCATGCTTAGTCTGTACAGCTGTCAACATCAAAGATGAAGGGTGACACTGACCCGACGGAAACCTGTTACAGAGCAAAGGCTTTTATTGTGAAAAACCTTTTTGCAAAAGCCCGCGGATCGCGTTTGGTTATCATGTTACAGGTTAGCGGCCTTGTAGTGATTCTTGCCCACAAATATAGATGGAAACATTTAGTGCCACCATATAAACGACACCAAAACCCTTTAGTCTAAATAAAAATGAGCCATTTTCACACAAGCTCTCAGACTGCAAGGATGCAAACGTAAAGCTGAAGCCTCGGTTTATTTATGACCCTGTTATGTTTTTACACAGGACTGTTTATCATACCTGACCTGTTTCATTTATCTATGAAAGATTTTTAAATGATTCTAATGTCTTTTTGTCTTTGATGCAGACAAAGAGTGAAAATAGCTGTGTGGCCTAACTTTTGGCGTCCAGTATTTGCTTCAAGCCTTACGCAGCAGTAAATCACAGCGCTCGTTCTGTTAGCGCTGATTCACCACAAACATCACAATGTAGTTGTTAAACTCTTTGCTCCACCACGAGGCCAATTCCTCTAAACGACACTCTGTAGGAGAAGCGGTTTAAAAAGATGTGGCAGCATTTTTACCCACAGAACTGTACGGCCGGGGTTATAAATGAGGCCACTCAGTCACCTGAAGGTTAAACACAGTTTACTGTGAGTGTAGAGCTGACTAACTGGTGATTGGCTGTCAGGAGACAGGCGGCTTCCTGTTGTCTGCTCGCGGCCAGCGCCCTGACCTGAGTTCACGTGTGAAAATGGCTTCACTCGGCGTGACTGAACGTCTGCCGAGAGCTTGTACAACTTTAAGTGGGTTTAGTGTTAAAATCAGTGGGAAAAATTTAAGTTTATGGTTGCAATTCAGAGGAGATTAAATTAAATATTTTATAGCTGCCACTGTACAATATGAACTCATAAAAGACAGAATTCTGACATTCTGGATTGCACGCCGCTTTCCAAACATGTCCACACAATGTGCACATGGTAAATTGCATTTTTTTTTTAGTAGTTTCACAAATTTTTTCCACAAAATAATTGAAAAAAATTCTTTAGATTTGTGTTGAAGAAAGAATTTTAATTTTGTAGTTTTGCTTGTTCTGCCAAAACACAAGAATATATAATGTATGCAGCTAAGTAATGGGACACGTGCTACTGACATACAGAAAGAAGCGGGAGAGTCACTTTATGTGGTTGCATCAAGTTCTTCATAACTTAAAGCTACTTTAGTTTCTCTTACACTGAAAATAAACATTTGATTAAATTCTATATTTGGGTTTCCACAAAGGACAGTTGTATAGACAGCACACACACACACACACACACTAATGAGAAACGCAGCAGGTTTTGTCTGAGACCCTTCTAACTCCACACAACTCTTTGTTTCCTCTGCTCAGCGCTGACATTTCTGGTCCACAGTTGATTCATGTTCACTTTTCAATAGGCTGTAATGAGAAAAGAGTCGAGTTTAATCACACGTCACATGGGATTTTCTGTGTGTGTGTGTGTGTGTGTGTGTGTGCACATTTGTCTGTCCCATCGTTGTGCTGGCCAGAGAGCTCTGCTATCTTTACTCTGCTCTTCCTCTTTGGGAAGATGCTGCCAGATAAAACAGTCATCATGCTTCTCCTCCTTCGTCAGAGCTGCACCCAGAGAACGGTTTTCCTTTTTGTTTAAGTGCTCCTTTATACATGCCTGCCCACACGTGGGAATTCCCATCCATGAGTCTAATTGTGGCCCGCTCTCACCTGCTGAGTAAAGCTTTGTCGCTGTGCATCAGCAAGGGTAGGATGTCCGAGTGGAAACTGTCCTTAGTGAGCAATCTGTTTTCACATCCCTCCACAATTCACCCTCTTAACCTCCAAGTTCATCCGTGCAGCGTCCAACAGCAGGCATCCGTTAAATCCAGTAGACGATTGTTCTTTACTGGAACGCCACACACTTATTTATTTCGTCTTTTTTTGATTTTGAATGTCAGACAGAGAATCAGGAAATTTTGCTCACCTTCTTCCTCGTCCTCCAAATGCGTCAGCAGATGAATGAAATGCATCAAAAAAGCCTGCTTTGTGTGGGAGGCTCCTCCGGGCCTTTGGACGTGCGTTTGGCCGGATTATATCGAGTGTAAATCTGTCGTCTGTGAACCGTGCTGAGCCGTCTGTCGAAAACTACAACGAGACTTGTGAACCGTGGCGCTTTCTGTTTCTCAGTCGCAGGTGGTAAACTGCTGGTACACACAGCTGTATGTGATGTTTGCGGTGTTGTTTTCCTTTATTCGGGGAGGGGGGGTGGGAGGTTGCAAAATAATCCAGAGATGCTACTGTATGTGGAAGAGAGCCTTTTTTGTTGCTGTCGGGTGGGTTCGGGGGGTCGGGACGCTGTGCCCCATGGGAAGTGAAGTTCTCAGTATATTTACACGTCTTTTAAGCCTCTGCTAAAGACTGATGACTGTTCATTTAGAGCTCAATGAATTTCTATAAATATTTTAAATTGCTCAAACTGATTGTGTGCAATTGTAATGATGGAAATTCAATAAAAAGGTATTTTTACACAATAAGCTCCGTTTGCTCTGTTGTTACAATTAGTTCTAGAAGGTGAAAGGTCATGGAGGCAGAGATGGCAGACAGTTTTCAATGGGACCGTTTGGTTTAACACAAATGCTACAACTGCATTTATTATACAGAACACTTGGTTAACTTTAAAATTAGGCTAAAACACTAAAATGCTCGTATTCATTTTGCATGGCTTTGCAGACAACAGGGCATCTTTCATTTAAATTACAGTTGACCGGAGCAACCTGCTAGCAGGTAAGGAAACTGCAAGGAAGAGGTTTTCGGAGCTGCACCTCTTTGCAACCAGTTTCACCTACAGCAGCTGCCAGCAACCACTCACCAACCAGACGTGGATACACACTTCTCGCAGGTAACTGCCCGCCACGTGCTCAGTGACCTGTTTCTCTATAACGCTGTGTGCAGTGATTGCACCAGTATGATTAATGCATGCAGCTTGATAACCAAGCTTGCTAATATTAGCTGCTAACTTTAGCCCTTCCAAGAATGCCCAAGAAAGAGGAAACTCCTCAAAGCAGCCGCAAAAGTTACTGGAAAGGTTTTACATCTTGTCTGGAGGAAAACCACTGAGGCAAAGGATGTCCGCTGTCACCACGACTCAACTTCAGATAAATGGAAGGCAATGGATAGATTGCGACGGAAAGCCGCTTAGTAATAACTCTGCTTCCAAGAAGTACTTCTTGCTACTTTATAAAGAATCTAGCATGATTGTAACCATAGAACATTTTCTGTTACAAACATGCAACATGGAAAGAAGCAGGACAAAAGTCTGACATCTTATAAAGAAATGGATCTGAGCCCAGACCCCCCCGATTAAGTTCTCTCAGGTTCAGGTGAAGCACCTATGCTCAAAAAAAATGAAAGGAAGACTTTGATCAGAGTAAATGGCCTGTATTTGTATAGCGCTTTTCTAGTTCGTAAGGACCCCAAAGCGCTTTACACAACCAGTCATCCACCCATTCACACAATGGTGATGGCAGCTACATTGTTGCCACAGCCACCCTGGGGTGCACTGACAGAGGCGAGGCTGCCGGACACTGGCGCCACCGGGCCCTCTGACCACCACCAGTAGGTGGCAATGACCGAGACTGTCCAAGCCGGGGCTCAAACCGGCAACCTTCCGATTACAAGACGAACTCCCAACTCTTGAGCCACGATCGCCCCGATAGCATCAAGCTGGATATTGAGCTGGTCAGTTAAGTAGCAGAGGGGATTGTTTACCAGTTTCGGATGCTTTGGTGTCAATGAAATTAACATGTGCACTAGAGGGGCAACGATGAGACAACCACCAAAATAGGAATGATTCCTGCCCTGTCTTTTCTGACTGTTTTTTTTTGTTTTGTTTGTTTTTTAAACTAGTTTTGCGTTTGGTTAGTATCGGTGTTACTACTGGTAGCATGAGGTGATACCTAGACCTTACAGAGGTTGCACAGATCTCTCCAACTCATCCAGGATGGCACATCAATACTTGCCATTGCCAGAAGGTTTGCTGTGTCTTTTAGCACAGTCTCAAGGATGAACAAGGTGAGCAGTGCCAGAGCTACAAAATGACCTCCAGCAGGACACCGGTATGAACGTGTCTGACCAAATGATCAGAAACAGATGTCTGTGAAGGTTCTCAGTCATCCAGGTCATCGTAGTCAAAGGAGCTTGCAAAGAAAAGCGTCTGGACTTTTTTAAGTTGCTAAGTCCCTCTGTGGGGGGTCACTCCCACTAGGTTTATATCTGGGACTCTCCACCATTTGACCTTAGAACTGAAGAAGCTTCTCGGATGAGAGGTGAAACTTCTTCAAGCAACTTAAAGAAGTCCAGACGCTTTTCTTTGCAAGCTCCTTTGACGATCAGAAACAGACTTCATGAGGGTGGCCTCAGGTCCGATCATCCACTAGTACTCATCCTCAGGGCTCTGTGCTCCTGACCAGCACCATGGAGAGGCAAAATTGCGTTATACTGCTTCACTTCGATATGTAGTCTGCAAGTAGGGCCGACGTGGGCCGCGAGTTTGAGACCCCTGGCGTAAACCGAACAGGAGCAGGGTGGAGAGAGACAGCCAGAGAATGTTTTTTGTCCTGCCTCTGGCCACGCTTCTGCTAAATGGAGTTTAGTATTTAGTTTGATTAGTTTAGGGATCAAGTGATCATTCCTCTTAGATTGAACCAAATTGTGAAGTTGGAGAGTTGTCGTTAGACTCATTTTTTTGAACCCATTTGTTACACACTTTTGAAAAGGGTGAAAGAAAAGTTGTTTTTTGTTTGAAGACAGTTTGAAGCTCGTCAGCGATGGCAGGAATTCTGCGAATAGTGAAGTATCTGATTTTAAGGGGGCTTCCACAATAAATGTGTACTTTGATTTTCTAATCTACTATAGGTCTGTAAACTGATTTAAATTTGTCTGCGGACGTCTTCAGGATGGTCTTCTTGTTCAGCTTTACAACACTTTCAGTTACACATGGAGCTCCTCTAATATATATAAAAGCAATGACCCTTCGACGGGAATTGAATTTTGAAGAAGACGACAAAGTCGTATTGAGCCAAATCTGCTGAGTAGCGTGGCTGATGAGAGATATTTAAAACCACAAGATGCTCTGACATGTAAAAATCAAGAAAAATTTCCTATGCTGCTCTATTTCTAGATCACAAATTAAATTGAAGCGCATTAGTGGCACTGACCACGTTAACTCCACTGGACAAGAGGTCATATTCGCTTGAGTTGTATCCTTCTATTGATGCAGCATTCAGATGATGCTCAGGCGGATCTGATCTACTCATCAGCGGTGTATTAGTATCGCATTGAGATATAGTTGAAAACATGGCAACTAAGTTTAAGTGTTAGTTTGTTATTTGGAGCAAATGGGGTTTATGAGCATCTGATCATTGCTAAGCTGAAGGTTTCTATAGGGACAATGCTTGGACTAAGATAAGATAAGATAAGATAACCTTTATTAGTCCCACACGTGGGAAATTTGTTTTGTCACAGCAGGAAGTGGACAGTGCAAAAGTTATGAGGCAAAAATTAGAATACAATAAGAATAAATACAGTACACAACTGTACAGAATAGAATAAAATAAAATACTATATACAGTAGAATAAAATAAAAATAAATATACAATAAGATAAAAATAGAATACAAATACAAATACTATATACAACTGAGTAAAAATACAACGATGACAGAAAGGATTATTGCACTTAGTATTATTGCATATGTATGGATGTGTGTGCTTGATCAGTTAAAGTCTTTATTATGGAGTCTGACAGCAGTGGGGAGGAAAGACTGCTAAAGGCTTTATCGGATCAGCTAAATCAAATGCATGACCAGAGTGTCAGTACGTCGAGCTTTATTCACTGAGAAATAGAAAAAAGAACTTCATTGGGGATTACGGACGAAAAGTTCTGCCAAAAGAAGGCAGGAATCAAGGACAAAAGCTCGAGGTTCTCAGAGACCACCGACATACCAGTTCATAATGGAAAAAATGTCCTATTTACTCATAAATTCTAGTTTGAGTTTAGTGACCACAATAAAAATGGAGATGCAACAGTGGAACAAGCCCACATTGAAACACGGTGGTATCTTCTATCTCGATTTGGACATCTGGACTGGAATTACGGACATTTCCTTTTTACGATTCCTCATAAATGTGATCTGATCTTTGTCTAACCCTGAATTACAGACAGACACTCTCTCAATAAATTACATACAAACAGTTATACTTTGCGTATCTTTACTGAACACAGTGAGAAATGATTCGCTGTCCAGCCTGAGCTACAAATTCTTCAAAAGCGTCTTAGAGTCAGATGTTACAAAATGAAACTCAAATTAATTCACCGGTTCAAAACAACAGTCACCTCTAGTATACTTTTGTAAAGTAAAGACCCTACAATAAGGGAGAGAAAATCCCAATATCAGATAACGGCCTATGAGCAAACACTTGGTGACAGCAGGAAGGAAAAACTCTTTTCACAGGAAGAAACCTGATCCAGCCCTAACTACATGCTTTTAAACAACTGAAGGCTCTGCCTCCCATTCTACTTTTAAATACTCTACAAGTAAGCCTGCAGTCTGAGAGCAAGGTGCTCTAATGGGGTGATACGGCACTATGAGGTGATGGATGAGATGTGTGAGCTACTGAAGTGTCCCTCCCATAACTAAAGTCGTACAAAGTTACTAACAAACTGCTTATTTCCAGAACTGGATGAAAACCTTGATCTCAACAGCTTTCAAAAGATCTTTAGAAGATTCGTTAGAGATGCATCAAAATCTCTAAGAGGCATTTTTTTCAAAATAAGACAAACTCTCTACAAATGTCGTTTTGTCATAAAGATCACACTGAGATCAAAACATGTAATCTAGAAAAAGATAAAAATAAATAAATAAATAAAAAAACACCTCTAGAAGTCTTACCATAGCTTTCATGTGTACACTCTTAAACAGTGAATAGGACTGATGTTAATGGAAGGACACCACAAAGGAAACCAGCTGTTTAGCACACCAACATGGAAACCTCATTCATTAACCTCACACAAACCTTCCATTCCTGTGAAGCACGGTGGAGTGAACATCAAGGTTTAGGCCCACATCAGCACCTAAAAGCAATATGTTTACTTGGGAACTATTGGGAACTAATATATTAAAAAAGGTGATAAAAGTCGTCAAGGACCTGATGTTAAACAAGCAGTTTATGGTCACACTTTTAATAATTGCAAACAGTGGGATCTGGCACTGCCTCGATCCGTGGAGCACGTCCCAGTTTTTGCAACCAACAGATTTGGAAGTAAAAGTGTGTGAAGAACAATTCAGTACTTGAAAATCCCTTAATCCAGGTGCTGTTGTGGAACCTGAAGTGAGCTGTTCAATCATCCGAGAAATGTTGATGAACGGAAGCAGTTTTGTTGGAGGAACATTCAGATCCGTAGCACTGGGTAACACCGCATAACCAGCAATCTGTGTAGGGTTAATGTTTTGCTTTAGCCACATGTTGAATAGGCACAATTTACACTCAACAAAAATATAAACGCAACACTTTTGTTTTTGCTCCCATTCCCCATGGGATGGACGTAGAGACCTAAAATTCATTCCAGATACACAATATAACCATCCCTCCCAAACAGTGGTCACAAATCAGTCCAAATGTGTGGTAGTGGGCACATCTGCTATATTGAGATAATCCATCCCACCTCACAGGTGTGCCACATCAGGATGCTGATCTGACATCATGAGTAGTGCACAGGTGTACCTCAGACTGCCCACAACAAAAGGCCACCCTGGAATGTGCAGTTTTGTCTCACAGCAAAATGCCACAGATGCCACAAGCAATGAGGGAGCGTGCAATTGGCATGCTGACAGCAGGAATGTCAACCAGATCTGTCGCCCGTGCATTGAATGTTCATTTCTCAACCATAAGCCGTCTCCACAGGCGTTTCAGAGAATATGGCAGCACATCCAACCGGCCTCACAACCGCAGACCTCGTGTAACCACACCAGCCCAGGACCTCCACATCCAGCAGGTTCACCTCCAAGATCGTCTGAGACCAGCCACCCAGACAGCTGCTGGAACAATTGGTTTGCACAACCAAACAATTTCTGCACAAACTGTCAGGAACCGTCTCAGGGACGCTCAACTGCATGCCCGTCGTCCTCATCGGGGTCTTGACCTGACTCCAGCTCGTCGCCGTAACAGACTTGTGTGGGCAAATGCTCACATTCGATGGCGTCTGGCACGTTGGAGAGGTGTGCGCTTCACGGATGAATCATGGTTCACATTGTTCAGGGCAGATGGCAGCTGAGAATGTCCCAGTTCTTGCATGGCCAGCATACTCACCGGACATGTCACCCATTGAGCATGTTCGGGATGTGCTTGACCGGCGTATACGACAGCGTCAGCTGCCATCTGCCCTGAACAATGTGAACCATGATTCATCCGTGAAGCGCACACCTCTCCAACGTGCCAGACGCCATCGAATGTGAGCATTTGCCCACACAAGTCTGTTACGGCGACGAGCTGGAGTCAGGTCAAGACCCCGATGAGGACGACGGGCATGCAGTTGAGCGTCCCTGAGACGGTTTCTGACAGTTTGTGCAGAAATTGTTTGGTTGTGCAAACCAATTGTTCCAGCAGCTGTCTGGGTGGCTGGTCTCAGACGATCTTGGCTGTGAACCTGCTGGATGTGGAGGTCCTGGGCTGGTGTGGTTACACGAGGTCTGCGGTTGTGAGGCCGGTTGGATGTGCTGCCATATTCTCTGAAACGCCTGTGGAGACGGCTTATGGTTGAGAAATGAACATTCAATGCACGGGCAACAGATCTGGTTGACATTCCTGCTGTCAGCATGCCAATTGCATGCTCCCTCATTGCTTGTGGCATCTGTGGCATTTTGCTGTGAGACAAAACTGCACATTCCAGGGTGGCCTTTTGTTGTGGGCAGTCTGAGGTACACCTGTGCACTACTCGTGATGTCAGATCAGCATCCTGATGTGGCACACCTGTGAGGTGGGATGGATTATCTCAATATAGCAGATGTGCCCACTACCACACATTTGGACTGATTTGTGACCACTGTTTGGGAGGGATGGTTATATTGTGTATCTGGAATGAATTTTAGGTCTCTACGTCCATCCCATGGGGAATGGGAGCAGTAACAAAGGTGTTGCGTTTATATTTTTGTTGAGTGTAAGAAACAAGATGTTCGAGAGGCGATCCATCCACAGGAGACCGTCCTTTGTTTATTGATTTAATAGCTCACCAGAAATCGTCTAAAGTACTAGAAACACAAGTGAGAAGCGGACTCGGAGGTGAAATGAAAAGCACAGAGTTGTTGCTGTTAAACAGTTTCAAATTTTAATTCCTTTTTTCAGTCTTGATTAGAGAGGTTTACACAGAACTGAACATCTACCATAAAACATGTTGGGTTAGGGGTGTGTTCAGATTTGTTAGCCAAAAGCTCAAAAAATGAGATGTTACAATTTAAGTTTCAATCATTTTGTCAAACATAAGGCCAGAATGGGCCTGACGCAAACTCTAATCCAGCCCCTGGACAACTTTTTCACACTGATACAGATCTCTCCCACAGCCACTCATACTACAGCAAATTATTTCTGCTATTTTTACATTTATTTCTGACAATTTAAGCCCAAGACTCAAACTGACAGATTGCTTTCTGCATTACATACATGTAGAAAAATTACAACATACTGTCTAAATTTTTAAACTTTCATCACTGTGCAGCTGAACTACTTAACATTAATAAAATGGGGATTTTGAGTGGGCTTTCCAGCTTCCATCAAAGATCATGTTTGTCTGTAAATGTGATAAACAGTAAAAAAAAAGTAAAAAGCAAAACATATTTTCTAAGGTATAAATGAAGAAGTAATTGGTCATTCGTATTACTTCTCAAATCTATTTTTAAAAGACTAAACATCACAGCAGACTTGCTTTCTTATCTTTCTTTCCTTTGATTGGGCTCCTGGCATGCGACCGATGTGTTTGTATAGTAAAAAGTCACGTAGTGCAGCAGCTCCAAAGCGCTGCGCTTCAGTCAGGGCTGGGAACTGGACCTGTTGAACTTCCCCGCGTGTACAGTGTGAGGATATGCTGTGCAACAAAAACAATAATAATAAAAAATAAAAACACAGAATCTCCTGAATACCCTGAAAAACATGGAGCTGGATGAGCGCGTGAGGGGCTATGAAAGGAAAACAAAGAAGCTAAACAGAGTGCTGAGAGATGGCTGGACGAAGAGCAAGGAGGCCCACGACAATGTGAACCACCTGCTCCTGCATACTGCCTGTTTTGACGCACATCCCCCCCCCCACGCCCACTCATCCACTTTAATGTTGGGAAGACGAGTGTATTTTAAGCTTCATTCTGCACCACACAACATCTTCCTTCCTGCCATCTCTTTGCCCCTGGGGACCAAAGTTCAGCCTACAGTTTGGAACCCCCCCATCCTGCATTCGTAGAAACGAAAATAAAGCCTCAAACATGCACCAATTTTATGTTTATTGTTCAGTAAACTTCACCACATTGTTTTTTTTATTTTCATCAACAGTTTTTTTCTTTGTTTAGTTTTTAATTCCCCATTAATGAGTTTTATCCGTGAATCACTCACGTCATCTGAGCTTCCTCTTTGCCTCAGAGTGTGTTTACTGTGTCACTGTTACACAACACTTTGATTTATGTATTACAGAGGTATTCAGATTTATTGTTCATTCACACAGCAGGTGGAAGGTTTTGTGTTTGCAACCACAAAACGCCCACTGAATGGACTGATCTTTGGATGGATGTGCAGGTGCTTAAATAAGAATTTGCATGCGGTGTGTTACTGAGTTACGTTCATACGGTGGATTAAAGGTTTTTTGTTTGGCAGCTGACTCACACATGCTTTTAACATGGTTGGAAACATTTTGGATGTAAACAAAATTGAAATCCCAACATAAGAAAATATTTCCTGAAGCCTCCCGAGCACTGAGGATGATTCACAATCTCATCATCGCTAATTTAAAACATAAAAAACAAAACTTCAAAAAGTCAAAGCATTCATTAGAAATATGGCAGCAGTTGTCTATAAATAATTGCAAATTACAAATAATTACATGTATATTAAATGAACTTTAATGTGTTAGTGAACAGCTTCTGGTTTTCATTGTTTAATAGCAAATTAATGCACATAACTTACAGACATTAGTTTGGTACTCTTAAAAGTTTTAAATGATATTTAATGTCAACCATGTAAATGTAAAGATTTAAAGTATCTGTATAACAGCAAAACTTTGGCACAATTGGGTCATCCAGTAGGACACTGATCCCAAACACTGCAGCAAATCTGCGACAGAAAGGCTGAAAAAGAAAACCTCAATGTGACGCAGTCAAAGCGCAGACACCAACCCAGCTGAAATGTGTTGACGGGACCTTAGGAGATGCTGTGCATGAAAGCAGGACAGCGAAATTCAATGATCATGAAAATCATGCTTATGCTCACACCAAAGGGAACCCAACATGTTCATAACTGGCTCAAACTGAAGTTTCAGCCTTCAAAATAAATAATAAAACAAAAAATAATCTTTGGTCTCCTATGAGAAACAACAACTAACAAATTCGGAGCCTGTGATTAAAGACAGCTCCACCTACTGGCAGGTCTGTACGAGCAAGGAAGTCACATGTTTGACAGCAAGAAGGTTGGAAGAATCATTTACAAGGTAAAAGACAATAACAAAATATTCAGGAAGTTCAATTCCAGAAGATGATTGCTCATAGGTGTGACTGTAAGTGTGAGCTGTTGTCTGTGAGCCAGACTGGCGACCAGTCCTGGGCAGTGTTGGTCAAGTAACTTGAAAAAAGTAATCAGTAACTAATTATTCGCTTACGTCAGTGTCATGAAACACTCTCGCGAAAAAATCACGGTTTTAGTAACGCAGTAACACAGCGTGGTTACGGGAAAGTAACAGTTTACGAGTAAAACAGCCGCCTCAGCTGTTAATTTGATTAACGATCAGTGTGGGATGTGTCACTTTCCTGCTGCCATGACTTCCTTTTTCAATTCTTGCAATAAAGACCTCTCAGCTCTCCTCTCTTTTGTGTCTTTTCTGGCAGTTCATGGTCATATACACTAGGGATAGGCCAGCAGGGGCCTTCCAATGAAATGTTTGTGTTCCAGATTTTTCCCTAATACCTTACAGTTCCGTTGTATGTTGCAGTGCAATTAAAGCTTATCCAAAGAAATACGACCAAAATAATAATAAGTAAATGAAACCACCCACTATCATTGTTTTTGTGTGCTCGTTTTACCAAATGAGCATTAAATAGGGCCCTCTAGCTCTGTTAGCCATCATATGGAATCTTAAATGAAACCTCAAATGACATGAAATACTATATAACCAAAAAATGTTCAGCGGAGATGGAAAAAACTGGCCCCTGGATGAACCTAATTGCTGACCCCGGATGCACAGCGTTCGTGCTGCAGGATCTGAGCCACCACCTCGCCGCACGCCTGCCATCCTGCTGCTGTTGCTGCTGCGTGCACTGGTTTGAATTTCTGAATATAAGCGACTGGCTTCCCATACCGACAGCTGATGATGTCATGGAAACTCTTCTGAGCAGCGCACTTAAAAAACTGGAGAATGATTTATAATGAAATGCAGCCCCTGGGACTTTTTTTCAGGGAGGTTTGGGTTCGGCGCTGGACTCTGAGGGGGGAAAGGTTTTTTAATGTTCATTAAATTTATGCTTTTAGGTAACGAAAAGCAGCTTTTACATCCTGCCATGTCCAGCCTGCAGACATGTGCGGCCTTAAAGGAGCCCCCACAGCTTCTAACTGTAGATGTAGCTCATCAAAGACTCACTCAGCTCTCTCTTTCCGCTCTGAAATGAGCTTAAATGCAGTTTTGGGAATATTTTCAGTCTTCTCAAGGTGAGAAAAGATGTTACATGAACAAAAAAGCTCTCCTCAAAAATCCCAGATCCTTAATCTCCTCAGGCTGCTAATAGACCAGGCATGCCAAAAAACTCTTTGTGAGGAGAAGAGCTGACACAAAGGAGGGGAAGAACTGGACTTATTTGGAAGGAGGATGAGGGCCGGCCCTGGAGGTGGTGGTGAAGTTGGAGGTGGTGCAGAGGGGGAGTGCGGCCCATGCACCTGCATTAGTGTAGCTTCTTGGGAAAGAAAACAGGATCTGGAAGTCAAACAACATCCTGCAACCCCCCACCTCTTCCTTTCCTTCTCCTCACCGTATCCCAGAAATGTTTATGCGGGTTTTCCTGCTCCTCAGTGTAGACAGAGAAAGAGATGAATCAGTCGGAGTTAGACTTGTGTAAGGGTGGGATGGGTAAGGGGGAACTTCCATCTGCCCCTGACATGTTCATTCATCTTTTTTATTCAAATAGTCCCTCTGGGAACAAGCGCCTGTCTGATCCTGATGTGGGGAATGAAAACACAATAACACATCATCACTCTGCTCTAATCTTAAAATACGACTGCTGACTGTGACGCAACTTCTTTCATAGTAAAACTGATCCCTGCTCTGGGAAAAAAAAATTCCAACAACCAAATACTGTAACACTTGTGAATCACATCCAGCCGTGCACACGCTTCCTGGTGCAGGTATTACTTCCTTGATGTATTTTTTTTGGAGTACAGGGATGGGAGGTAAAAGAAGAAAAACAGTGACTAAGGAGATTTTGAAAATGCACTAAACAAAGCAAAAACGAGGAAACCTGCTGCAGTGATACGTGCCTAAAGTCAGTCCATGCTTTCCTCACTTAGCCCGTAATTCAAGATAGCAGTCAAACAGTGAAAAACAGGAAAATGGAATTGGACGCGCTGCTACAAAAAACTACTACAAAGAAAACAACAAAACACAGTAAACATTCTTTTACGTGTCTTATTTTACGCGTTCCATATAAATCTCCTCAATAATATTAAATCCTTGCAATCGTAGACTTAGTACCTGTAAAGATTCCCCATTATTGGAAGCTGGATTTGAAAGCTTTGAACTGCTACATCACAGCGTGTGTGGAAATATACAAAAACATTTATTACTGTAAAAACAGAACAATCATGTAATGTCATTATACATTATACACCAAAAATATCCATTGTAACATTTTTAAATGATTAATTTAGAATTAGGCAGTTTACATTTCAATTCAATTCAGTTTTATTTATACAGCGCCAAATCACAACAACAGTGGCCTCAAGGTGCTTTATATTGTAAGGTAGACCCTACAGTAATACAAACAAAAAAGAGAGAAACCCAACAATCATATGGCCCCTTATGAACAAGCACTTTGGCGACAGTGGGAAGAAAAAACTCTCTTTTAACAGGAAGAAACCTCCGACAGAACCAGGCTCAGGGAGGGGCGGGGCCATCTGCTGTGATTGGTTGGGGTGAGAGAAGGAAGACAGGATAAAGACATGCTGTGGAAGAGAGACAGAGATTATTAACAGATATGATTCAATGCAGAGAGGTCTATTAATACATAGTGAGTGAGAAAGGTGACTGAAGAAGAAATATTCAGTGCATCATGGGAATCCCCCGGCAGCCTACGTCTATTGCAGCATAACTAAGGGAGGATTCAGGGTCACCTGGTCCAGCCCTAACTATATGCTTTAGCAAAAAGGAAAGTTTTAAGCCTAATCTTAAAGTAGAGATAGTGTCTGTCTCCTGAATCCAAACTGGAAGCTGGTTTCACAGAAGAGGGGCCTGAAAACTGAAGGCTCTGCCTCCCATTCTACTTTTAAATACTCTAGGAACAACAAGTAGGCCTGCAGAGCGAGAGCGAAGTGCTCTAATAGGGTGATATGGTACTACACGGTCATTAAGATAAGATGGGGCCTGATTATTCAGTCCACAAGTCTCTCCCAGCCGGAATTTGCGTGGAACTGTCCATAATCTGAGCCACTTTTTAATTTCCTTTAGATTGACTGAGCTGACCCAGCCACGTGGAGCCATAAACCAGGGTAAACATAATGCCAATACCAAGCCTGGATAAATGGGTAGGGTTGCATCAGGAAGGGCATCTGGTGTAAAATCATTGCAGAATCATTCATGGAGATGAGTTTTCCATACCAGATCAGTCACTTTACCTTACTTCACCTCCGGTTGTTGTTAACCAAGTTGGTCAACGGAGCACTGGTGGAAATGGTGCTACTGTTGGCTGAAGATAAAGGAAGAAGAAAGAAGGAAAGAAGAGCAGGAGTTTGGTGGTGAGAGGAAGGCCTTTAGATGTAAAGTGAGAGAGCTGACTGATATAATCGAGGGAAAGGAAGGAATCAAGATTTATTGTCTGTGTGCTTCCATGGTGCAGAAAGGAAAGAAGAGGAATCAAAGTCAGTAGAAGCAAGAAATACATGTGTGTGAATGAGAAGGAGACAGGTGTAACAGAGGCAGAGAAGGTAGATGAGTTGAAATACCTGGTGTCAAACATCAATGCAACAGACAGGCAGGAGTGACAGAAGAGAGAAGAACGAGCTGAAGATGAGCACATCAGCTCAGGGTGAATGTTTTGGAGACAAAGTTAGAGGCAAGGCTGAGCTGGTTTGGACGTGTGCAGAGGAGAGATAGTTGATATATTGCAAAGGATGGAGTTTCCAGGCAGGAGGAAACGAGGAATACCACAGAGAAGATTTATGGATATAGTGCCGTGATGTGGTGCTCCAACATGCTTGGAAATATCATCAAATTGCTCCTGGCTGTTACAGTAGCTTATTGTTTTTCCTCCAAATCATCAGCATTTATAGTAAACCACAAAATGCCTTTGATGTATGTAAGTTATACCCTATATGCTGCATGAAAAAATGTAGATATCAGGGTCATGGGAATGTTGTTTAACTGTTTTTTTTATTATCAGAAAAATAAAACCTCTTCTCTTCATTGGCTTTAAATCTAATAACTTTCTCTCAATACCTTGAATTTCATTGGATTATTTAAAGTAAAAGTCTTTAATAGTGAAAAACCCGAAAAAGGCCCACAGCTTCGGCCCAGCAGCACTGCCTTCCGTAATTCATCAGCATATTGATTCATTTGCAAAGACTGAGTCGCACAGCTGATGCAATGCATTGAAAAAACTTGGGGAGACGCTTCTTGCATAAAGTATTGTTATACTTTACTAAACTAACCACACATGCACAGAGTGCTCCTCATGCCTGTGGACCACAGAGGAAGCAACGGCCCAAGGAGGAAGTGAGCATGTAACTTGTATGTGGGGCCAAGGGGAAGAAGAAGTGTTAAAGTTATTAGCCGAGTGGGAACGGTGCATTTAGGGGGCATCCTGTGCACAACAAATGCTTCCTGATCCTGCCCACAATGTCACAAAACAAGCAGAGAAGGACGGGCAGCGGAGAGCAGAGGAAAACGGAGAACTCGAACCTCCAGACGTGAACCTGCTAACAACAACACACAGGTGGAAAATATACAGCACCCACGGGAAATTACAGCCAGCTTCAATAGAGGTCCTCACACTCCTGAATGGAAAGTCTATGTTTTTCATTTTAGCAGACACATTCCTGAATACACACACACACACACACACACACACACACACACACACACACACACACACACACACACACACACACACACCTCCTGACTTGCAGCACGGATAGCTTATTAAACTGCAGAGAACATCAAATTACTGGACATTATGAAATTATTGAATAACATCTGTGATGCAACAGAGCAGCAGGATTGACAAAGCCATGTTCCTGGCTCTCCGCCAGCCCTTATCAGCCGCAGGTTGTGCAGCGCTGTACCTGAAGCCGACAGTGATCTGATGAGGCTCATCAGAATCGAGATAATAGGTGCAGGATGTTTTCATCCCTGGATCTGGACATTTGCGCCTCTCTTCAGTCTGGGTTTTCTGTTTCTGGCTTAGGAACTGTTTTCATCAAGGGTTTTAGGCTTAAACTGAAAAATGTGAAATAAGCTGGAGAGCGGGAGAAAAAGAGGATGTTTGCAGTCATCGGTGAAGTTTAGGAGTAGAGCAGTGTTTAAGGGATCACATGGTTAATGGGAGAGGGGTACTTTACATATGTTGAAGAAATCCCCTTTATTCAGAGGGACATGAAATCATTCCAAAAAAAATAAGAGACCATGAATAGAAGTAAAAATGGACACACAAGTTAGGAGTCCTAAACGTGCTGCAACCAAAAATAAAATAACAGCTGCAGCTGGGATACACCTGCATGAGCAGGAAGTAACTTAAAAGTAAAAGCTTTCCCGAGACGATCAACTCAGTGAGCAGCAAATACTTTCTTCTTCTCGGGAATCTTGCTTCCTGTCTGTTTCTGGACAGTAATGTCAGCTGTGCAGGAAAGGCAGGAAAAACTGAAGAAGAAAAATCTGACGTGCAAAAATAAAAATGTCACGTTCACCCTCCTGTTGTGTGCACCCCCACGCCCCTAACTGTAGTGTTCCGGTCACAATTGACCAGTTAGTTTTAACAGCTCTTAAATTAACACAAGAAACATTTTTCACCACCAAATACAGGTCAGTGGGTAGATCAATGGGTCATTCAGCGGGTTAGAGGCCAAAGGGGGTGGGGTGGGGTGGATTCCCATTCATTTCCTATGGTGGTCATAGGAACACTACAGATGTAACAAAGTTGATTAAAACACTCAAAATTCAACGAAAGAGGTGCTTATCACTTTTATGTGTTCAAATGCACAGTGTGGAGGATGTCATAAGGCCTCGAAGGAATCGGATGTAAAACACAATATTTATGAGTTTTAAAAATTTGTAAATCTGTCAGATTATAACTGAACACGACAGGAAGGTTAAGAAAAAAAGTCTGTTTAGTCACACCAAAGCAAAAACAAAGGTGTTTTGCAAAATAAAAGGAGAGTTTTTCCATTTTGCGTTCGACTGTAAATTGTTTATAACGACAAACATTTTATGGAAAAGTCATCATCTGAAGATGTACGCCTACCTTAAATATATTACTGCATGCAGATTTAATACAATTTAAAAAAATAAACTGAGCTCTGCATCACCTGAGTTAGCTAATCTGCTACAAATCTGCAGCTAGGCCGCAAACAGAGCAGCGGAGAGAGGAAGATGCAGACAGGAGAGCAGACAAGAGGAGATGCAGAGATGAAGGTGGATCCAGGAGCAGAATCTTCAACAGTAGCAGCAGGAAGAGGCGTCTGTGACTCTGGAGCTGATTCAGGAACTGAGTGGTTCTAAAGCGAACATGGCTGTAGCTAATGCTAGCAGGCTCTGGAACAGGAAAGGTGATTTGAGGTTGACTTGGCCCTGAAGAAACTGGAAATGGAGCGTTGTTAACCAGAGTGCAGGGTGAGCAGCAGTGAGAAGAAGAGGAGCGGGACCTTTGAGGTGCTGGATAGCAGAGAAGATGAGGAGCTGGCAGGCTGAGCAGCCATGACCACAGCTAGGGGAGCCAAGTTTTAAGGGGTTTAACTGCTCAAGAAAAAAAATCATGTGACCATGATGTTTTTTTGCAAAGTTTTTATTTTTGAGCATGAAAGCCATACAGAGGTGGGAAGACAGGCAAATAAGGAGAAGCAGTTACCAAAATGAAGCAGAGTTTTCGTTTTGCTGGTTAATGTTGAAAACTTTGGCGAGTACGTGTTTAAGCTTCCCTGCCATCTGATTCCTAAAGCCAGTCTATTCCTGTGTGTCCGGTCAGACACGTATGGGCCTGTCTGGTCACGAGGGGCTGTAGGTGCTCCTGCTGTGCCTACGTGATGTGACCCAGTGCCAAAACATGCGTACCACCCCTGCCAAAGGCCACCCCTCTGGCTTTTGTTTGGTCGGCTGGCACTGACAGGTTCAGCTGTTATCAGAACTCTTGTAGCAATCACACCTCACACGCCCTGGAAAGAGAGGATGATGCACGCATACCAGGGCCACCCTGCTGCTGTTTTCGCCCTCGCTCTTTCATCAGTTACTTGTTTTTGTGTTAACAATCAGAGTGGAGCTTAATGCTGCAGTTGTCTGAAATCAACAATGAAGCCAACGTGAACTCGGTCGTATTAGATTATTCTGTTATTATATGTTACCTTATATATGTAATCAAAGTAGTTGAATTAGAATACTGCTGTAGATCACATTATACCCTTTAATATAGAGTGTGTGATCTGTATGTAGTTTAGTTCTCATTATACTTTTGAGTTAACAGAACATATTCACATATTAGTTCATTAGATAAATGTGCATCACTCTGTATCCTTGATCTGCTGGGAATGTGTTACACTGTTTTCTTGACATGCTTAATTGTTGAATCATGAAGAGAAGGTTGTAAGCAGGAGACTCTGTGTCTAAGACAGGGGAGATAGATAGACCACATTCCACACCCCCACCTTACAGAAAGCAGAGAAACAACTGCCGAGGTCATAACTTAGGCGCTGTAACAGAGAAAAAATGTGATGTTTTGGCTTTTACGACTAGCTGGGGGCCAATAGAGACTATAAAAAGCTGAGCAACCCGTCACCATTTTGAGACATGTGCCTGACCCTCTGGTAGCATCTCTCCCGTCCGGACGTTGTAATGCTCTGACTGTTGAATTGTATGGAAATAAATGATTGTTGATTGAGCATTTATACACCGAGTATTGTCCCTCCTTCAGCCCAAAGATTCAAAGAATTGGGAAAATTCAACAACTTGGTGCCGTGTGACCCGGATCTTTGGTGTGCTGAGGAGGTGCAGATTTGACCTTTGGTGAGATCGTGAGGCGAGGTGAACAGAGGACCGGTCCAAAAATAAAAAGGTAAGCACAGCCTGTTGTATTATAAATACCAAATGTGCATATTGGGCTTTCCAAATTAATCTGTTCACTGAGTCACATGTATTTTCACAGTAAATTTGTCGGTGTCTGGTTTTTGGCGCAAGATACTAACAACATAAGTTGAGGCTGAATTCCAGTGTGTTAAATAAACTGCTTCTACCGAGAAACTAATAAGACACTACGTTGAGCTAGTTGCAGCCACTTTACCTTCCACATTTAATTTTGTCTAATACTGGCTTCTGTAGCAATAATACGTTAGAATTTCTTCTGAAGACGCGGCCATTAGTCCAGTACATTGAAGTCGAGGTTTGTTTATTTTGTTTATGGTGTCGGTTACGTCCTGGCTTTTGCCGGCTATGAAATAGAAGTTGATTTAAGGAAAAGCAGATGCTGGCTTCACGGTGCAGTTGAACGCTGGCAACGCGAGAGCGAAACACGTCCGTAGGTTTGGTTTATGATACGGCGTGTTCCGGTGGTGCGGCCGTGAAGTGCAGTAGTGGTTGGTGCTAGTTTTAGTACATTGGATAGAGGTTTTGACGGTGGTTTGTGGCGTCAGTCGAGTTTTAAGGGCTGCGGTCATAATACAAAGTAAAATTTTAAGTACATAGAGCAAAACCTGGTTTATGATGTCAGGTATAACTTCGGGGATGCAAGCATCACTTTTATGATGCGACTTTGCCCCGTTGTGGCGGTCATAAGCGCAGAGAAAGGGGTATTTTGGTCTATGGTGCAGTGTGCTTTAAGAAGATCTAATAGTTGAGCTCAGAGGTTTCTGTGCAAATTTCTGCTGATGAGAGGCGCTCTCTGTGTGTCTCACTGATGGTGTAACGCGCTGTGTGTGTAAGGCGCGCTCTGGCTATGTGTGAGGCACGCTGAGTGTGTTTCTGTGTGTGAAGTCTGAACACAGTGACAGTGACGGTTGATGTGTTTGATTAGGAGGACACTAGAGCAAAGACACATTTTAGGATCAAAGGTTGATGCCTAGTGTACCTGTGGAACATTTTGCCTATGGAGTGGCGACCCTCCTGTTCGTGGACGCGCGGCCAGGACCGGCGGCGTCCGGATGCCGAGGTGGTGACTTGGGGAGGTGAGGGCCCCCGCATAGCTACGGAAATAACACTGGAACGGCCGTGTAATCACGGGTTCACATTTATTCCGGACTAGAACAAGACACATTTTGCGAACAAAGGTTGAGTCTAGATTAGTAAAGAAATATAAAAAGGCTGAATTCCTCGTTTCAGTGGTTGAAATTGTTGTGTGCCTGTCCCCTGACGAGTGTGAAATTAAAATAAAGAGGGAATTTGGAGCCACATAGAGATAGACGGGCATAATTGGGTGTATTACTCTGTGGTGTAATAAAAATAAAAAGGAGAGATAGTAAGAGGTGTGCAGTGGAGAATTATGGAGGAGTAGAGAGAGGAATGTGTTGGGAGACTGGCGTACAGTTTACGCTGTCAAGGTAGGCGGGTTGCCTGCTTATCTGTTTAACATGTGATGAAAATGAAATTAAATAAATCTCTTAGTGTGTTAATACAGGAAGCTGCGGACCTGGACCAACTGCCCCCACAAGCACAGCGGCCGAAGCAAAATTATAGGTAATGGGAACCACACCCAGCACGAATCAGCAGCTGTGAAAAAGACAGCAGCGAGGAGAGAATTAGAGGAGAAATTAAGAGAAGTTTTAACACATAAAATTGGGGCCAACAGACTTGTGGAGGTTGGGAAGGCGTCCGGAGCATCACAACAAAAAGGTGAAACAAAAACACACAAGCAGAGAAATCTGAGAGAAAGGCTCCTTTTAAGGTAACGCCTAGTTTGAGAAAAGATAAAATTAACCTGCTTTTATACAAATGCACACACACGCAATGAAGAAACAGCTTACACTCATGAACACGTGAAGATTTTCCAGCAAGGTTAAAGAAAAATTAACATACTTAAATGATGAAGTCTATACATTACTGACAAAGAAACCCTCTGGGTTGCAGGACAACAATTTAACTAAAAAAAAAAAAAAAAAAGGAACACTGGTCTAACCAACCAGGCAAGACACAACAAATTTAGTGGTTAAAAGATTCAAATTGTGACATGTTTTCTGTTGATTGATTAATAAAAGTGATTACTGAATGAAAGAAAGTTCCTTTTTTGGGCTTTTAAACATGATCTTAAGAATTTTAACATATACCGGTGTTGTCCTGTCAACTTGGTGGGTTAGGAGTTGATTATATCGGGAGACAAAAAACAAAAAAAGGGGGAGAGAAGGCTGACACAGGGCCTGGCCCCATTGTCTCCCCTCTGAATAACACAGCCAACACAACATCATTTTCCTGTTCGTTTGTTTTTGTTTTTTGTTTGTTTTTGTTTTGTTTTGTTTTTGTTTTTTCTATACATATTTAATTACAGGCTGCTTTGCCGGCCCTGAAAGCCGAGGCTGACTGGACTCCTGCTCTCCCCCATACGTGACACTGACCAAATGCTGCAACAGCTGGACCCACAACAACGACCTGAGAATGTCAACAGACCTGCAGGAATGTGATCTCATGCAGCAGAGACGGAGAGCACTAAACCTAAGGCCCGTTTCACTACACGGGGGAAATTCCCAGACTGCGTCAGCTGACAGAGCTGTGACGAGACGCCCGCCAAGCCCGAATGAAAAGTAAGGCCGAGCGAAAGAATGCTGACCTTGATAACTTTGCATTCACACTGTGCAGGACAGTGATGGACCAACACGGATGATCGGGTGGCGAAAAAGGGCGTGACCGAGACAAGAGGAGTAACTGAGGACAGAAGGCACCTCAGAATGGACAAAAACACAGAAGAAGATGCAGGTTTCACCTGCGGTGAACATCGACACTGGAGAAAGGACTGCCCCAATTGGGGTCAGAACCAGGACGGACTGAATTTTGAGCAGCAGCAGCAGCAATGGTCGCAAACAAACTGAAAAGGAGGGGGGCAGGACCCCAGGGCATGCTTCAGGCCGTGGTTTACCCAGAACACCAGAACAGGAAAGTGATGAACACACACACACACACACACACACACACACACACACACGGGAATGCTGATTCACTGAGAAGTGATGCACACACATACACATGCACACGCTTGTGCAATGAAGAGTGATCCACACGCACACACACATACACGCTGATGCAATGAAGAATGCTTTGCTTATGCTGATATGCAAAATGCTGCACACAAACATCCCAATGCATAATTTTTATGAGGAGCCATTGATTTCCATTGATTACTTAGAATGTGTTATATGTCACCCAGAGGGCATTTGTGTAGATTTTAGGAATAAGGTCTAAAAAAAGTTTGGTTATGAAAACAATGTCTGTGCGTGATGTCTGTTTATGGCTCAAGGCCTTGACTGAATTCTTTGCTGTGCTTCACACAGCCCTGATGAGGAACAGTGGCACAGAGTGAAAATGATGAATTAATAGTGTAAGTTTAGGTTGGAGTACGGCATTTTCTGTGATTGAGTTTTAATTCAAGGAGGAACAAAAGGTGTTACGGCACCTGAGGTTCTCATTCCCACACAATATTGTCCCGGCAGGAAGCAAAATGTTCCTGTGAATTTCTGGTTGATTGTTTGGTTTTGTTTAGCGCTAGCTTGATTTTATCAGTGAGCTTTGGCTTGTGTTCTTTCTCGTAAGCGAGAGAGGGATAGTTTTATGCTTGGACATGTCTGCAACGGGCCCTAGTTTGTGTTATTGTTATTAGTGTTTTGTTGGTTATGTCTGTTTTCGTTTTTGTTACAGTGCACTGGAGAAAAAACATCTGAGAGGTGTGATCCACCGGTGGTGATATGTTGATATTTTGTGAGTTCATGATTTAACAATCAGCTCTTTAAACAAGGCCTGAAAGATTGAAATTTAAAGCGCTATGAAATATTCTTACTGTAAACAGTTGCAAAGTGTGCTTCTCCATGATTGTAATTGGCTTGGGAGAAATTCACTTATAGGGAACACTGATCTAAAAGGATTGCACCGAGTCAATCCGGCCCAAAAAACAACAAGGAATTGTTTTCCTTTAAAATGATGACGTCATCTTGCTGGTGATGGAGGCTCGAATAGGTTGCGCGGGAGACTCCATTATCAGCAACATCTGGTATGAATGTGTATGGAGGTATGCATGTGAATGGACTGTGATGGACTGACGACTAAAAGTTTTGACTGACTTGATACTGAGACAATGACTGCACCAACTTTAGGATTCGTAAATGCCAATAAACAATTCACCCAGCCGACAAGAGAAGGGTGGATGCTTTGCTTTGTTTTGTTTTGTTTTTTCAGGAGCAGGAGGATAAGAGAGACTGGAGGAGGAGACTCTAGCTTCACATAAGTATGAACTGCAGACTTAACACTGTGGTTGCTGATTTTGAGTTACTGATGTTTGCATTAAGAAAACTGTGCTATATTAACTGTGTTTTGAGTAAGGTATCATGTTATATTATTGGGAATGCCAAATGCTACAGTGGAGATAACTATTGATATCACTCATGACTGGAATATGTTACTATTAACCACAGCAGGCCACTGTAAAAAGTCAATTAAATTTTATAGAGGAAAATCGCCAAAATTGAACAATACCTATGAATGACTGGCCACATTCAGAATAGAGATATGCAATAATAAACATTGGTCCACGTGATTTAGGTTCTCACTTGAAATAGTAAGTTATTAAATGTAGAATATAATCGACAGGGACATTTGATAGGATGTGGTACTGCAAAAGAACAAGAGCAAAGTAAATAAAGAAAATATTGTGTTTAGTTTGGATAAATTCAAATTAAAATGTACCATTACACTCAGAGGATCAATATGAAATAAAACATATGCAAAATTTGTAGGAAGTACATGACTGATAACTGTTCTGTCCTGAGCGTTTGTTTCCAGAGCACCCACTTGACCACACCAACAGTTTCTCGCCACCGAGGAGGGGTACTTGCAAAAAGAATAAAATAAAAATCTGAGTTTAACAAAACATTTTAAATGTAAATATCAAGCTTACCTTTCTTTTTCCATGAAATGTGCTTGTGGGCACGCCAGCCATTTTGAAAAGGTGGGCAAAACAATTGGCAAGGCCACACCCCCACACATGTGATATAATTTTAAAGGTACTGTTGCCCTCTCTAAGAAACATCAGGAATTAGAGGAGTGGCAAGTAGAGTATGCGAGCTACAAGCAAAAACTAAAATGTGTACTACAGTGTGCAAAAATGAAATACTGGGTCATCAGGGGGACATGAGGGACATTTATAAAACTAAAAGTCCCACTAACCTTAAAGTGCACTTGAAAAGCCCACACAAGAAGGTTAACCTAGCTTACCTAGAAGACCTCATCAGGGGGAGCACACTCCCCCTCCTTGAAGAGCTCACCCACTCAACCCGCATCCCCAGAAAACAGCTAACCCCAGATAAGGCAGCGTGATGCATCCCGAGACAACAGGACTGGGACATCTAAATAAAGGTGTGAAACAATCGCCTTCAAAAGGTTATCAATTCACTTCAACCAAAATTAGGACCACTCGGTGCGGCAAGAGTTAATAGTTATTAGTCTCAACACCCAAGGATAACCAGAAGAGCATGACTGATATGATGGAACTGGGATTTTGTTACACTTAATTTTTGCAAAACACAAATAAAACTAAATTGAAACTAAGGATTTTCAGAAAATAAAAACTACACTAAACTAGCAAAGAATTGGTAAAAACTAATTACAACTGGTAAAAATTGAAAATCTGGAGTCGAAACTAAATAAAAATAACAACTAATGGAAATGGCGAAAAGTTTAAAACCCTGGTGCAGAGATTGGCAAGTCTGACCAGGAAACGTTATAAAATGGATTGTCAGGATAGTCAGCGTTAAAGCCACTTTTGACAGTCCATACTAGGATGGCATTGGACATCTTCGGGGCGGAAGAGGGTTGGTGTGACCAAGGTGTGGTTTGGCTTGTTGTATGTACATTTCAAAATGTTACAGCTCTGGATGGACCAGTTACCAGGGCATGGAAGGATGACAGACTTTATTACATGAGGAGAAGGGACATTTTCGGGATCGAAGATCCTCAGGGATGACAAGGCTGGAGCAACGGTACTCGAGAGAAGAATTTCTGATACTCTCTGAGATATGATGTCACCAACCTTCTCTTTTAAGTGTCTAGCTCCAATGAATTGACACATGGGAGTGTGTCAAAAAGGGGGAGTTGAGTTTGAACATCAAACAATGGTGATATGAAAATTTCTATGAGTTTATTTTTGTGTTTAATAATTTAGCTATGGTAAAACTTAAGCTTATAATGTGGTAGACTTAGAAATGGTTCATTAATTTTTGATTTCTTTTACACACACATAGATTATGATTAGAATAGGTTCTGAACATAATATTTTAAACCAAATTTGAATCATTAGAACAACAATGGATAACAATATTAGATTATCAAGGCTAGGGAGAGAGGTGTTTTGGTTTTCTGTCTCTTGCAGAGAAAGGAACAGACACCAGACGGGGACCCGGAGATGTGAGGACCCTTCACAGCAGGGACAGATGTAGGGACTGCCGAGACAGCAACTGGGGTCAAGTGTCATGACGTTTGGGCTCCTGGAGAAGATGGATCCCACAAACACAGCAATAACCATGAAGGGGTTGGCGAAAACCAGGAACACCAGACCAACGAGGTTCAAGAGGCTCTTGGCAAAAAGGGGGACACGCCGGTGACCCCAAAATACACAGATCTTTGTTTGAAATCGGGGCAGAATAATCCCCAGAACTGTGCAATGACTAAAGGGTGGTCTAACCCCGGAGGTCGAAGAAAGAAGCTGAGAATCACCCAACTGGAAGACACTGGTAGCTGCAGCAATAAAAATAAAGGTTAAAAGCTCCTTAGACAGAGGTTCTAGTCTAAGTACATTTGAAAGGTATAAGGGGGCATTAAAATGGGAGTGGAAAACTGGAGCACCAAAATAAAGCTGTGGGAGAATTGGGGAGTGATGGGAGAGTCATCTGTAACTGCTGTTATGGTTGTAAATCTAACTTTGCTTGCATCTGAACTGCGTGAACACAGAGGTCATCCCACATATGGTCCACCCGTTAAAGGGGGACAGAGGGCCTCAGGATCAAGAAAACTTGGACCTTGCGACCCTGGAGTGCAGGTTGTAAGTGATCTCTTTCAGAGATCAAAAGGGGGAATTATTAGATTATTCTGTTATTATATGTTACCTTATATATGTAATCAAAGTAGTTGAATTAGAATACTGCTGTAGATCACATTATACCCTTTAATATAGAGTGTGTGAGCTGTATGTAGTTTAGTTCTCATTATACTTTTGAGTTAACAGAACATATTCACACATTAGTTCATTAGATAAATGTGCATCACTCTGTATCCTTGATCTGCTGGGAATGTGTTACACTGTTTTCTTGACATGCTTAATTGTTGAATCATGAAGAGAAGGTTGTAAGCAGGAGACTCTGTGTCTAAAGACAGGGGAGATAGACAGACCACATTCCACACCCCCACCTTACAGAAAGCAGAGAAACAACTGCCGAGGTCATAACTTAGGCGCTGTAACAGAGAAAAAATGTGATGTTTTGGCTTTTACGACTAGCTGGGGGCCACTAGAGACTATAAAAAGCTGAGCAACCCGTCACCATTTTGAGACATGTGCCTGACCCTCTGGTAGCATCTCTCCCGTCCGGACGTTGTAATGCTCTGACTGTTGAATTGTATGGAAATAAATGATTGTTGATTGAGCATTTATACACCGAGTATTGTCCCTCCTTCAGCCCAAAGATTCAAAGAATTGGGAAAATTCAACAGTTGTCAGAGGATTCAACTAATCTACAGTCTTCTGTATCATATTTTTGATGTTGCTCTAAAACCTGTACATACCTTTCAGCACTGATGGTGTTTGGATGTGAACCAGCATCTTAAACTTGAGACACCAGAAGCATAAAGATGTTTCAGCCACCAGCACGACAGCAAAGAATGATGAAAGATCTGAGTCCATAATGTTGAGCTCCAAGTGTTGATGGTAATCATGTGCTCTATTTGTGTATCACAGATATAATTAATGCACTTTGATATGGCCTCCATCAACGTCGACCTTCACACAGACGATTTGCAGACCACCGAGTGTGACCAACCTGATATCGTCCGCTGAGCCTCGCTCACACGTCTCACAGCGGCTGCTCCGAGGTCGCACAAGTTCAGGGCCGCCGAAGTAGGAACTGAGGATTATCTCCACTCTCCCACATTTCAGCGCAAGGCAGCCGTGCTATGCCACAAACGTGAAACTCTACCCGGTAACAACAACGCACCTCCATGCTTGAAGGGACAAAGTGGAGGTCAACAGCCTCAGTAAGTCTTCTCAAGCTCCTCGAGGTAAACAACCTCTGGAGTCACAAGCTAACATGGCCTTCACGTGTATGAAGGCAGCTTCTCGTTACAGAAGCACGACACCAGAACGTCTTCACTACAACCAAAGGTTTACTTTCTAATTTTAAAGAAAGCTCTAAATAGCAAAGAATATCACGTACACAGAGAGGTGCTATTTATTACTGTTACAAAACAATATTTAAAACATTCAGTTTATTAACAAGACTAAAGAAAATTCTTGGGTCCAGGGTTGTGATTGGGTTTGGAAATAGGTTTATTTTCAGAAGCTAGACGATGTCACCTTTAAATGAATTCTCAGTTCACATCAGGCTGGTATTTCAGTTTTTCTGTTGAGCTTCCAAACCGTGACTCTAAACTTTGCCTCTAATATAATCCATCTTCTGGTCAAATAGACATTCACAAACCAGCTGAGAGCTGTAATTTCCTCGGAGTGTCCTGGGTCTGCCCCTTCTGCAAGGACATTCCTGACACACCTCACACCTGCTAAGATCCCTGGACCCCCCCAATCCAGACCAAGCACAAATCAGAAGACTCATAGCCCCGGTGGCTTGACCCATGGGCTTAACCCAAAGAAGCCGCATGGGCCAGCACTCCAGTGGACCCACCGCCCACTGCCGGTGCCGTAAAGATCTCAAAAAAACATGAGAGGGTGAATTTCTGACTTTACCTTTTTATACAAACATAAACATATTTTTAAAGGGTTAAAATGAATCCATCCAGACAAATGTAGGTCTATTTTGTCTAGTTGCCGTTCTTTGATCTTACATAAATAAATCAGTTTTATGTTCTTGTTAACACCCTTGCAGTGGAAACTATATAAATATATGATGTTCGGTTAAGTTTACAAAAAGCACAAGCTGCAGGGAGAATGGCATGATGGCAGGTGTTTTCCACCTGGAACCTCCGTGCGGATAACACTTACCACATGTAATGGTAGAGATAAATAAAGTGATAAAGTTGGATCAACAGCTCTGAAACAGTTTAATCAAAAACTGATTATTGTCCTCATGAAGGCAGCTTTACTGCGCGGCTGTTTATTAGGCTCCATTAGTTTCAGCCAGGTGTGCCTAATAAACTGGGTCTTTTGAGTATTTTACTTGTCATTGCCAGTAACGGACACAAATGCTATAAGAACAGCAGTACAGCGAGTAGATAGACTATACACAGACCGCCTGTAAATGAAGGCGCACGGTCAAGTGTATAAACTTAAATAAGTGAAATCTGCAAACTCTTTTGGAAACTCTTCAATAGCCATAAGTTAATAAGTCCAGAAAGACCTCTTGTGATTAAATATGAAGACTACAGAAAGGGCAATAACTCTGAACAATAGCATTTTCCATCAACCGAAAACATCATGTCAGCAAAATCTAAAATAAGAGCCCCACACTGTGCACAAGTCATGGAATTGTTTCACGTGGTAGACCGCAGGGAGGATTTGATTCCCAAAGTGTAAACTTCCCAGACAAATCCACGCAAAGGTTAGGAGAAAGCAGAGCTGCAGAGATGTTTGGCAGCCGCACACAACTTCTCCCCTTTTGCATCCATTGTATGCTCCTCTCTATTTCCACTCACTCTTCCTCTGTGTAATTCAAGACCCCCAACACTGTCTCGGGGTAAAACCAGAACATCAAAGGAGTTGCTGAATGGATAAAAAAAGCCCAGAGATGGTGTATTCTTTCTTCTGCTGCTGCTTTGACTCGTTACATTTTTTCCATTTGAAAAGCCTGATCAGGTTCCCTGATTGCGGCTTCTTTCCCTTGTTAAAAAGAAAATAGAAAGAGTTAAATTTAGATTTGCTGAACATCTACCCGGAAACTTCTGCATCTGCTGTAATGGCTCACTACATCTGTCTGCCTATCTTTATATGCATCCCTTCAAATAGCAAGTGTGAAAAGCTGGGTTGATCTTGATTGATGGGTCTGAGCAACCATGAAGCAACAGTACTGCTGCACAGCGTTTAACTGAAAGCTCCAAAACAACTGGAGATATTAGAGGGTTATAATAAAAAGGTTTTTAAGCTGTCTCATAAAGGAATGGGTTACTAATGCAAAAATATACATCAAGTCTGTCTGGATGCTGAGTTTTCCAGGTGTGCCAAGCCTGTGGCTGCACAATCAAAGTTTTTTTTTTTTTTATTAATCAGATGGATGCAGATGGATTTGTGTGTTTTTATGAGCCTCTGCTGCACATTATAGCCGGTGTGCACAGCAGACGAGAGTCAGGCCTTGTACATGGACTCAGAAGAGTCTGTAACATCAGTAGGCAAGAAGTTCACAGCAAGCCAAAACAACCATCAGCACACGGGGAAATGTCCTAATGGCCCGTTTACTGAACCAGTACATATATTAATGTCTCAGAACTTTTCACCTTTAATCAGAAATTGTCATCACAAAAAAATGTGGCATTTATGGGTGCGTGATTTGTCCTTTACACTTTTATTGGTTCATGTTAATACGACAGCACTTTAGGGCCATTAAAGATGAAGAAAAAGTAAATGAAAATAAAATAAATTGAATTTTTCCTTATTTGCTTTGCAGTGTATGAGGACACAGGTCTGCACAGGAAACTGAAAATTGTGCTCATATGAATTTTTTTCTGAAACTATTATTTCATGTCCACATCTTTTGTTGAGGACTTTGCATGAAAGGCGAATGTTTAAACATCTCTACAGGGCGGGGACAGTTTGTGCTTCTTTTCAGCGACTTCATCGCTTTAATTAATCAGGAATAACTTAACTGCTTTGTAATGTTTGTTGTCAAATGGACAACAATAGCAGCTGATTGTGGCCGCTCTGAGTCACGCTGTGAATTTATCATCTTTGTTTGTTGCGTTGTCTTATTGACTATACATCAAGATACGCATCAAACTCTGTGAGTAGGACAGATGCGCAGATGGCTAATTAATGCTAAAAATAAGCCTAATTTGCTGCCCTCTCTCTTTCCTTACCCTCCTTCAATCCACCTCGCTCTATTGGCACAGTAATGACTCAGCAGGCTTTGTTTGGAGGCTGCACACAGTCATAATCACTCCACTGTGACTGACGTGGCACATTTAAACCCAACCCTCCCCTAATATTTACACAGCGAGATTCGGAAAAAACAATATGATACCATGCAAGTGTTTCTTTTTGTAGCTGTGGAAAACTGGGCAACAGGAGGTGCAAATACTCTGTTATTCCCACTTGAGATCCTTAATGGGAATCATTCTGTTAATAGGAAAGGTGGGAAACACCAACAGAGTAACTCAAGCCTGGGTATCTCTGACACGTGCTCATAAGGAACTATTTTTGAATGAAGCCTTAAGGAGAAAGGCAGCACTCATAATTTACCTGTCAGTAAAGGGGCACAGCTGCCAGTCCACGAAATACTCGTACAGACACATGCAAGCAGAGGTCAGAGGAGACAACAGTGGCTGTTAGTACTTCCTTAAAGAGATGCATTTCTAGGAAGCTGCGTCAGCTCTTACTTTGTTGCAATCAGAGTTGATTTACCAAGATTGAGTAAGATTTTACTAAAACTTCTCTTTGGGGAAATTACCACAGAGGCAGAGCACTGATGTGCAGCCCAGCAGCGCTGCCCTTCAATTCAAACTCTATTAGCTTTCACTTTTCCAATACAGCCAATCAGAAAACAGCGCTTAACATGAAGCACAAATATTCTGTCACTCAGACTGATTAGCTTTCAAGATGATGAGGTTAACATCCAGCAGGTCAGCCCAGCTGTTTTTAGAACATGGTTCTTTCACTTTACGCCATAATGCTTCAAAACATCACATGAAGCCTAAAGTGGAACTTTACTGTTGCCAAATTTAATCAAAACTAAACTAAAACTAACAAAAAGGGAGAAGTGCAATGGATGAAAGTTATAAATTCCATCATTTTGGACTTTTCAAGTTTAGAAAACACTTATTCATTTGTTTTCATGACAGTTTGAGTTTTAGTGCACAAAAAGTCACGGTGGAAAAGCAGGTGTGCTGAAAAAACCTGGTTTAGTGAATAAAGTCTTAATGACTGAGGAGGCTGAAATGTGTCAGTGCAGCGCTGCAGGGCCGAGCTGCGATAAACTTTTAGTAGAGGTGACGTTGGCCAACGTCCGGCCTGAGCCGAGCGGCCGGCTTGCTTGTAAACAGCTCCCCCACTGTGTCACACTGACTCCCGCAGCAGCTGGTTCCGCCTATTGTTCCCGGCTCCCGGTGAAAGCGTCACACTGACACCTCTCAAGGGTGTCCCCAGAGCGACCCAAGGCTCCTCGTTCACACAATTCATCTCAATCTGTCAGAAAAAACAGAGGCCTGTAACGGAGAGCTCCAAAACAAGCGGAGAGACTGAAACTCAGAGAACGAATGAGAACGTAAATAATGGCAAAAGCATGAAATGGCATCGCCTCAACAATTCAAGGCAATACTTTTTTGTAAAGACTTGACTTTTCTGTGAAATCTATTAATAAATTATCATTGTTTTTATACCACTACTCCATTGTTTTGTCTTGGCTGCTTTCCCTTACCTGCAGCCATTCCCCTAAACGCACACATGCTGCGAACAACACAGTTACACTAAACTGTAACTGTATATGATACATTTTTGTGCATTAAAATTGTTATTAAATTCCAAGAGAAATAATGAACTGAATTCAGAATTCAACATGAGAGCATGTACTTATATTATACAACAGTAATAACAGTTTATGGACATTACAGTGCTGCAAACATCAGAAAATGTTACCCTGTTAAACTTATGAAATGACTGAATATAAGTCAATATAAGTATGATAACATATTTTACACTAAGAAACTGTTACTGTATAGTATACTCTAAAATGACATTTCAGTACTAGCAAATCTAAATGGTAAATGATAAATGACCTGTATTTGTATAGCGCTTTTACTAGTTCCCCCTAGGGACCCCAAAGCGCTTTACACACCCAGTCATCCACACACTGGTGGAGGCAAGCTACAGTCAGCTGTCCTGGGGCACACTGACAGAAGCGAGGCTGCCACATCGCGCCATCGGCCCTTCTGGCCAACACCAGTAGGCGGTAGGTGAAGTGTCTTCCCCAAGGACACAACGACCGAGACTGTCCAAGCCGGGGCTCAAACCGGCAACCTTCCGATTACAAGACGAACTCCCAACTCTTGAGCCACGATCACAAAGTAGCAAAGTATTTCACTGTATGTGCCGTACAAACAGGTCATATAATGCACAAATACTTATATAAACTACAGTAATAGAAGTATAAACTGTATAACTGTATGAAGTTACATTCCTGCTGCTCATCTGTTTTTCTTACTTGTCACAACAACTCAGAGAAATATATAAATATATAAAAAAGTTACATTGCAAAATGCAATAATTTTATCTTCCACAAATGGAAAAATGAACAGTACGATTTTAAAGTAAATCATAAAACACCTGTGTCCTCTTTTCCTCAAAGTGAAAAGATTGCAAACCTACTGACAAACGTCATTTATGACTTTTATGTTGGACTTTTATTCGTGTTTCTGGCCAGAGTATTAAAATAGCTGCCCACGGAGTGAAGCATTCAGATATAGCCTTCTGCTGCTGAAGGACGCGTCCGCATTGCATACTTGTGCTAAAGCCTCGGCTCAGTCCTGCATCGGATTAGCAGCGGCAATGGTGAAATGTTGAGCCACAGCCCACATTTGTGGGTGTGTCTGTGAGCCTGCAGCAGCTCGGACGGGCTGTCAGTTGTTCGTGCAGAAATGTCAGTCAGACAGGTGCACCACGCCGCCACAACAGCACTGCGTGTCGAACACGCCTGCGGGCTGCTGCAGGGCAAACACAGACTATCACTCTGGGGTTGAAAGCTGTGAGCAAACTGGTGGGTAAAAACACCGCCAAAGCTACCAGGCTGTGACCTCTTTGACCCTGACGTCTGCATGTTGCCAGTATGTTTACCGCGTGTTTTTCTTTGGTCACCGAGGGACAAGATTACAGGAAATTTGCCGGAGGACCTGAATCCGGCCCTTCCTTCTATCTTTTTCCTGAAGTTAGGAAGTCCCTCGGTATATTTAGATCACAGCTGTCCACCATGGAAATATCCAAGGCTCCCAAATGACTAATGGAGGGTGAGAGCAAATAAATTAAAAGGTAAACTCACGCCAGAGCCAAACAAGGTCGAAGAGGCGGCGTTAATTCAGAAACACTGAGGACACAAATCAAACTCGTGTTTGTTCTTGTCTTTTGTTTGTTGGTTTGAAGTAGTTTGAAGTTTGTGACACAAAAGCATCTGAGTGAGGGGAGGTTACAGTTTCACCATAATGCTAATAAACAATACACCAAAGCTGGTTATGGAGCCACGTGTTTAAATGTCCGCCTCTTATACAGCATTTTTCTTCTCTACATGTGGACTCCAAGCACTTTTGACAACATGCATCATTCACCAATCACACACATGCAAGCACTTATTTCTATCGCTAAACACATGCAGGGTTCTTGCACACTTTGCCAGGCAGGGCAGCCAGGGATCAAACCACCAACCTTCCAGTTTGTAGATGACCTGCTGTGACTTCCTGAGCCACAGAGGCAGATAAAGTATCGTCAACAGGAAGTTCCAGTCAATACGACAAGAAAAGCGCCATGTAAATGTCCTCTATTCCCGTGGTTATCTACAAGCTCTAAAGTGGTGGGAGATGTGCACGTGAGTGTGTGGTTGTTGGTCTGTGATTTTAAGTAGGAATACCCTGGGACGGGTCACTGCATGGATTGAGTCAGGAGCCAACTGTAGTGCCCGTACAGCGCTGTCACCATTTATTCCATCACTGACGATGTTGTCTTTAACGATAGGTGTCGCCACTCAGACAAAACTTCCACCGTAGTGCTGGTGTAGCAATAGAAGAAGTTTCCTTTTGCATAATCTGGGATCCCCTGTGCTTCTGTGCTAACATATCATTAAAATGGTCGTTAAAAACTCACACAGGGATACACTCTTGTCACTAGGTGCACCCAAAACTAGACTGTGGCTGACTTGATGAGCAGCTGAGAAAGTGGACAGACTGAGAAATCATTCCCTCGATGATGGGAAGACCGAGAAATAAAAACTGATTGTGCCGAATAGCCTGAAAAAGAAAGTGAAATAAAAAGTGAATCGTCGTTCATCTTTATTGGTTTTACAGCTGGCAGATGCTTTTGACCATTAGCTGCTCTCAGAACCTCCCGCCCAAGGATTTCCCACAGTTCGGTGTGGTTCCTAACCATGCTGACCTCTGTAATGTGCGCATTCCCTGCAACCAGCTGTCATGTTGCTTCTGTGAGAGAAGGGAAAAAGGGTGTGATGGACAGGAGACAATAACTGTCGGAGGGTTTACGTCCATTTTTAGACTCCGCTGACCCGTTTCCAGTGTCATCCAAAGATTCCAGAGGATCTGGGAGTGTTTCAGCCCCTGCTGCAGGAAGGGCAGTGCAACTGCTCTGCAACTTGACACTCCATCAAAGAGCCTCTGAAAATAAGGATTTCATCCTCTTGTAATAGAGGGGGTTTTATGTGGAGGTTAGTGAGGCTGTGCCCTTGCCTTCATGTAATTGTCCCAGTCATGCTCCCGTTTCCATGACTGAGCAGAAACTGAGCGTGAGTGCGATCTGATTTACAGCAGCCACATGTGAACCGGGGCTTATAAAGCTCCCTGACCCACATGTGGAAACTGAAAACTAAAATCGTTTTGCTGATGAATTTCTCAAATAAAGCGATTTGGTCATCACACATCGCTTTGTAGCCGGCGGTGGGTCACTAGGGGGGTATTCCAGGCTCCCTGTCATATGTCAGGATGGTAAATACATATTATAGCAGGGGTTAAGTGGTTCCCTCACAACATGCTCATCATGCTTGTTTAGGCTAGTGTGGAAGCTCTGCTTTCTTCAGCTCTAAAAATGATAAGTAAAAATTTACAAAGCGGCAAACTGTTTTTCCAGGCTAGAAGATGATCTTCTAAATTAATGAGACACCATTTCCTCTCCAGCTCACGAGTTGTCTCCTTTAAGGTGAGTGTTTGACAATGAAGGAGCTACAGTATCTGGAGTCGCACGCGGTGAAGAAGTAAAAATATTAACTAATTATTGGGAACAGCCTTCAGGTTACTGCTATGAATAAAAAAACCCAAAGAAAAACTTTGCAAGGCTGAAGAACTATTGCTCAAGCCCACTTCAAAATTACATTTTGGCTCCCTGGAAGCAAAAACAAATGAGGGCTCAAGAGTTTTGCACAGTTCTATACTTCATTGAGTTTTGTCACACTGGGAGTTTGTCGGAGATGGTGAGTCTAAAGTTGGCTCTGATGGGTCAGCCCTGGCCAAGTTAGGGTTAGGCAGCTAAAACAGATGGTCAGGTTTGTAGCTCACACTAACCTCCAACTGCCTTACTCAAAGTTTTCACCTTGATGCTTCCTCCATTGTCTCTCAGTGAACTTTACACTGGATGCAGCTGCAATTTTGTGATTGTGATTATGATTGGTCAAAGAAGAAGTGCTGCCCTACTTTCTGAGCCACCCTGCACACCCTTTTCTCATTTACTCACCAGTTCTCAGGTTAAAAGGCCAGCTAAAACCTCTGCTCTTTGCCAGACCGTTGTCACCGTTGTGGTGGTATCAGGCTTGCAAACCTGTGGCTCTCTTTACTGAGTGCTTCCTAGTTTTCTGACCTTGTTCTCTGCTCCTCCTTTTTTGTGCTCTTTACCTTGGCTGGATCTTCTTCCTAACTTACCTGCAAACAAAGAGCTGGCAATTCTTCGTCTATTCACTTGCACAGTCCTCTGCAACTGCCTCCCTCACCTGCACTCAGAAAAAGCAAGAACTTAAACCACAGATTTTTCTCATTTCAATTCATTCCTCAGACCTCCTGAAAAAGGACAAGAGAAGAACTTTCCAATTAAACGAAGAGCAACAAAGACTGTGGCGAGGAAAGAAGGATTCAGTGATGCTAGTAACAGCAATAAAACCATAAAGCTATAACCCAGCCCTGGCCAGGGACAAATAAAAGAATAAAATGAAATGCTAAAAATATATTTTCAAAATTTACAACAGTGGAGCTAACCAGAACGATAAAATCTTCACCGCCAAGAGTCCCCAGAGCCTCCTGAAACAGCCCTAAAAGTCCAGTAAAGGTTTGCAGGGCAGTGGAGCGTTCACCCTCATGGAGCAACACGTCTTCCATCCCAGACCTCCTGTGCCGAGAGAAACAGCAACAGTCACTTGGCCAAGCCAACACCAGTCTGGTGTAACTAATGAAGGAGGCTTGGACAGAGGTCTGAGCTCTGTCTGCCACTGGTATCTTCTCCTTCTGTGTCACAGCACAAAAACCAGGACGCTATTCTTGCCGTTCTGCTCCACCTGCAGCGTCTCCACATCCTCCGTACGATAGTCCAGACAGATAAATTCAAACTTGTTGCTGCCCGTGTTTGCTTGAGCTGTAAATGAGCTGAAGTTGTGGGTAGGAAGTAACTATACTTTCAAAATAAAAGCATGCAAATACATTAAATATTAAAAAAGAATTCTAATAAAGCTACAATATAAAGCATCCAGAATATACAATCAACATTACTATAATACCATAACTGAAACACCATTAACCTAGTCTCTGATAGGTTAATGGTGACTTTATTTACCTGCATGGGTTAAAGTGGGCTGGAATGGCATTTTCCATCAGTTAACAAGGTATTAAATCTGATAGGCAGGCTAATGCATGTCACAAATTAAGCACTATAACTAACATCACCCTACACATAAACTGTCACAAAATAAGTCTTCTAGTTGAGTGTAGACTCGCCATATTTCCCGGGGGTGGGGTGGGGAGTGGGGGTGGATAGAGGGAGATAGGATTCCCTCTCTGCTGAACTTCGTTAGCAAAACCAACAAAGAGTGAACAAGAGTGGTTATTGGAGCAGCAGCACAGGTTAGCAGATTATAGCCTCGCAAAACAAATCATTATGTCTGTTGAAGCCAGGACCATCTTTTCTCCATGTTGCACAAACCCCTGCTTTCATGTAGATTCTGTTAATGTAAAGAGTTAAACTTGCATCGCTCTGCTTGGTTCTTGCTCTTGAGGCCACTTGTTCTTACAATTATGACAGAAACCAGGCTTCTAATCCAAACATACTCAATTTGGAGAAAATTGGCAAATAAAATGCAAATTAATAACACTTTCCAGTTCAGGTGGACAGCCACTAATCCTTAGGAGAAATAAAAAGATTCAATCTGGGAGTAATTTTCAAAATGTTCCCAGGGCATGCGTTTACATAATTAAATAAAAGCTGTGTTCTCGTTCTTTTAACTAATGATTTCTTCACATTAACTTGTACATTTATCAGTGGAATTCACAAATGCCTCGTTTGCCTTTTAACAGCTCTGACACAGCAGGATTGATAACAGTGTGTTCTCCCCAAAAATCCCTTTCTCTTAATTACATTGTCATGATGTTAAATAAACTTGTACCACCCGCAAGCATGCACAGCTCATTAGCTGCAAACCAAATGTTTGATGCGAGTAAAAGATTACTTCCTTTACCGCCTTAAAGATGTGAAAACAGGTCTGATCATATAAAAACTCTTAAATAAGCACAATTACTAATTTTAGAGCACCGACTAGTTTTCCTTTTCATTTAAGAAACCACACTGTTGCTGAATTCTGTGATAAGCATGTGCATCATGTGCATGAAACAGCTCCGCACTTTAGTTTCTGTCAATCACTTGCATTTATCGGCAAAGGTTTTCTGATCGGCAGCTTTGTGAGGAAATAGTAGGTTTATATTTTTCATAAAGATCTAAAGCAGCAAATTGAGAAACTTCCTGGGAAATGCAGACAAAGCTTTGCTTTGATTCTCTTTGGACTCTCACGATCACAAAAAAACACAACACAAAAAGAGGTCAGGGGGGCTGAAACAGGTGAAGCGACTCCAGGTCAAAGGTCAGCTGTCCTGGGCAAGTTCAAAACGACTCGTTTGACGCCGCAGTCTGCTCACATTTCCACATGAGAATCATTATATCGTCTCGGCCAGCCATTTACTCTTGTTTGTCTTTCACCTGATTCTCATATATTCTCACTTTAGATTGTGATCTTTCCAAAATTCAAATATTTAATGAATTAACTGACTGTAAGTGAAACCAAGCTTTAGAAATAAATGCATGTATATGGAGATACTAAAATAATACCTTTTAAGTTAATTCTTGCGCCGTAAAATCACAAGTTGGCCTTGACCTCTTTGGCTGCTTAAAAACAGTGGAAAATCTTTAAATGGGTGGACATTAACCAACTCCTACCCACAGGCTCAGACAACAAAATCTCCCTTCCATAGACTGGATTTTCCAAATACAAGGACCTTTCGTGCTGAAAGCCTGGCCTTGCCTCTGTTGTCAGCACTAAACAAAGTGTGTACACAATGTGAACTATGAGCCAAACTGCTGAGAGTGCAGGCAGCTACATGTCTCTGTGGACATCATCATCGTTACCGATAATTATATCCAGCCCAGGTAAAAGCAGACTGAGGTCATAATGATTGGTGGAAATAAATGAGAGAAGCTGATAGTTGGTTTGACAGCAGATGGTTGTTTTTTGTCAGGCCTCTGGATTTCACCCAGCTCCACCCTCATCCTCCTCTTTTGTTAAACCAGGAAGGAGCAGAGCTGCTGTGCGTGTCATCATGTAAAAAACACTGAACTGTCATGAAATGAATAAATCAAAGAAACTGAATGTGTATTTAACTTTAACAAAAATGAAACCAAAAGTAGTTTTAATGTGGCAGACTGAGGAATCCTACACTCTGTGTAATGAGCGGATATAAAAATCATATCAAGGCCCAGGCATCTATGATATGTACACTTATATAGAGTGAAAGCCCAACAATTAAAAGACTCCTTCTGTACAACCATCCTCAGCTGCTTCTGCTGGAAGTTTCTTTCTGTTAAAAGGGAGTTTTTCCTTCCCACTGGCCAAAGTGCTTGTTCATAGGGGTCATCTGATTCTCTGTATTATTGTAGGGTCTTTACCTTAAAGCAGCGATCCCCAACCTTTGTTGCCCTACAGACTGGTTTATTTTCACGGACAGGGGCCCGTTCTTCGTACGTCGCTTACTACATCCAAGATCAAATGACACATCCAAGATCAAATCATCGCGCTAACCGTGAGCTCGCTAATCCGGTTCCCCGAACACGCCTGCTGTTGACGATTAGTACAGCTGGACGCAGTAATGTGACATCACTGGGTGTCGTAAAAGGGGCTACGCATCGATAGTAGAAACATTGATCGGCAACCCGCTGATTGGTCGGCGAAAATGTCGAAGGGGCGCGCTCGGTATTTTCCGGCAGCAGAGCAAGAACTCATGAGTGAGGGATTTCAGGAGTTTCAGAGTTTAATTAAAACGCAAGAGAAAACTGCAAAGGCTGCAAAAGCAAGGAGAGAGGGCTGGCAGAAAGTTGCTGACAAATCAAACTCGTAGGTAATTTAATAATAATAATAATAATGGATTGGGTTTATATAGCGCTTTCCAAGGCACCCAAAGCGCTTTACGATACCACTATTCATTCACTCCCACATTCACACACTGGTGGAGGCAGCTACGGTTGTAGCCAGGCTGCCATATCGCGCCATCGGCCCCTCTGGCCAACACCAGTAGGCGGTAGGGTAGATCTATCATATGACACTATATTGTCCAATATCATATGGCATTATATTATATTATAATATGTTATATTATATCCCCTTTCACATTAGAGCCACAACAGGACCCACAAGAACATGGGAACAAGTAAAAGTGGAATACAGGAGTATTCTACAGAATGGTAATATTTATCTCTTAGATTGCTTTTCGTCTCTTGGCAAGGTAATACTGGCCTGTAATACTCTGTTAGTTTGTTCATAACAGCAACCAAGAAAAGGGCAGAGGAAAAAAAGACAGGTGGTGGTCCTGCACCCCCTCGTCAACAAGTTGGTTATGTAAATAATACCCTCACGGGAATATCGATATCTCTCAATGAGCACACTGTCGCGCTGAGCTAAAGGATCCTGTCTATCCCGCAATATACGCTGAATTCTGAGGACTCTCCTTATCAATCTTGCACCTTCCGCAATGGGTTGGTCGCGTATACGGACAGGACATGGCTGCGACAGGCTTCCCAAATCCACCTTCGCTTTTATAGCCGTGGTCTCTCATCTTGATTACACGAAGTAATTTACAATTACTACTCTGAAATATGAATTACATCTGTAATAATCACATACATGTAATAGAATGTTAATAGTACATTTCCCTTTTTTAGGAAATGACCTGTATGTATCTGTGTGACATCAATAAAAGGGTCAAGTGCTGCATTATCTTTAGTTACATTGATGTTATTTATTTATGGTGAAACAGTGGTGGAATATCGCTGTTGCTTTCGTATAAATGCAGCGGACATACCTGCGTGGCCGCGATCTAATCCTGTTTACATAAAGTAAACCTGCTCCCGAGCAGGTTTACGCTTACGGCTCTGTTGCTATGACAGCAAGTCCCGGATGAGCTTCGGGGAACCGACTGATCCAGGATCACGCGAAATCGTCAACAATCTAATCCAGCTAACTTACTTAGCGAGGTACGAAGAACGGGCCCCTGGCCTTTAAGGTGTTGCGGATAAATACAACAAAATAAAACCAGTACTGGTACTAAAAAAGGAAGATTTATTCATAATACACGGGAAAAGACGCAGGGAAACCAAATGTACAAAAAAAAAAAAAAACATCCAAAAAATGATTAAAACCGATGAAAACATGGCCCGGTACCAAACGACCGTTCTGTGGCCCAGGGTTGAGGACTGTTGCCTTAGAGTATAAAGGACCTTGAGCTGACTGCTGTGATTTTTCCTGTAAAAGTAAAATTTGAAATGAGCTGCGCTGAGATGGAAAATGCACACAACCTAGAGGGACAACGCAACACAGAACAAAGGGACACTGACATAAATACACAGAAGGTAATGAGGGAAGTGGGAACACACGGGGAACACAGCTGAAGACAATTACCCATGACCGAGCAGGGAGGACACGAAACTGAAAATACTGACACCAAGATGTGGACCTTAAACACAACACATTACACAGAGATGAGCACAGAGAGAGAGAGGCAGAGAAGAAGGATGAATACGAGGGGATGAGGAGAACACAGAACACAAAGGACGGGAACACGGTACCAGAACAAACACCACAAGAAAAGCATGGACACAGGGGAATCCAAATACCAAACCAAACAGTCCAATGGACATAAGGAACAAAATACAAAACCACAGAAAAACTGAGAAGACTGGGTCAAAATGACCCAGGACCGTGACAGTTCATTAAAAATGACGTAGTCGTGAATATATAACTCTACAAGCGCCTTGAAACAACTGCTGTTTTTGATGTGGGCCTATATAAATAAACTGAATCTAAATGCATTCGTTGAATTTTAATGTCTTAATGAACACATGATGTTCTTCATTAATATCATTGATAAAGATAAGGGGGTTCCTTTGGGGGCTATTAGGTAAGTGGTGAGTCTTGTCAGTGGGCGTGCGATGTCCTCACTTTATTAATCAGGTGTGCTTTCAGTCTTATTTGAGCTTTCTCTTTAACCAATCGGTGACAGTGTTCATCTTTTTTATCCAGTTTATGGTGCCGACTCATGACTTCAAGGAGTTGCTGGCTTTTGTTTTTTTGCAGGTGTAGTTTTGGGTAAATCTCTATGTGTCCTTAGTGTCCTATATTTTTAAATAATTCACTAAACAAGTGATTTTCCCAGTAAATCTGCTGGGACAGGTGCCCTTTTTAGTTTCAGCCTTCAGCTATCGCGCTCTGATGCTTCCAAGCTGAGTATTGAACGAGGCTCGTAAACACAAACTGAACAGCTTTTCGCTTTGCTGTCTTGTGTTTCCTTAGCAGCATTCTTTCTTAATGGGAAGAGATTTGTACTGAATAACCTTATGACCAATTCTAAGCATTCACATCAAGCTGGTCATTGTGGAGCATTTTAAAAATGATATAATCTCAGTTTTACAAAGAGTGGACTCTCCAGGCGCTGTGGTCCCAGTGTGTCAAAAGCACCTTGAAGGGGACTCTGAGCTGATGAAACAAACAGCCTATTGATGATCAAATAAAAGGAGCTTCTCTTTCCTCCCCTCTTTATCTCAGGATGCATCTCATGCCTCCCCTAATACCTGCCATCCTGATTAGATGTGGAAACAAAGCTCTGTGCCATCCTTCCTCCTCCTTAATTGCATCATTAAGACGGATCGTCTTGAGATTAAATTTGATACTTTTAAATAGATCAGCGGTAAGAAATTGAAATTTTAAGGAAGCCGAGGCACAAGCCTGTGGTTCTTTGTGCATCTGCAACAGGTTTTCCTCATGTAATGCTTTGTTGGCAAGTTAAACATCGACTTCTTACTTTTTGACCTTTTTTCGCAGTTTCTCTGCACATGGACCACAGTGTTAAAACAAACAGAAAAAGGGCTTTTGGCAACACTTCTGTGCTTGAGGTTTTACTGGTTTGGAGAACTAAGTAAACGAAGAGGATGTAATTAGTTCAGGAAAGTTTGTGTATAGCAAATTCATAGATTTGACTCCAACCACTGGAAAATAATCGCTAAAAATGTGGAAAGTATAGAAACTATGTAGCACATTTCTAAAAACAAAAAAAGGAATGTGCTGAGAAAGTGGTCCTCCGTGCTGAACTGAAGATCACCGTCAATATGTGCATGTGCAGTGACGAGACATTTCACAACCTTCAGACTCACAGATAATCAGATCGCCATCACTAGTCAACAGGGACAAACTGAATGTCTTCTTAACACCATCCAACATATGGCAGGGCCATTTCTCTGTGGAGTTTGGATGTCGCCCCCCGTCATGTCCAGGCTCTCTCCGGTACTTCGGCTTCCTCGTACAGTCCAAAGATATGCAGTTTTGTTAACTGGTGATTTTAAACTGCCCTTGAGTCGATGGATAGCATCCTAGCTTCATTTCCATGTGACATCAGCTAATGTGTATATAATATTTTATTAGGATCAATAACTGCTAATCGTATGTGTACATCATCTGGTCACAGTACTTTGACCCAGGAGACTCAATATTATGTCAGTTCAGTTTTTTACTCAGTGTGTGTGTTTGTATGCCTGTGCTTAGGAACAGATAAAAGTGGTTTTGAATGGGATGCTGCATAAATACGTCCACAGCACTCTTTGGCCTGTTTGTGCTGTTGTGCTCATTGGGATTTAATCACAATGAGAGTTAAAAAAAAAAAAAAAGCGGGTGTAGATGCTATTTATGTGATAAAAATGGGGCATTTTACCCTGACGCTAGACGGTTGCTAGGCAATATAATAGTATGTCATTCATAATTCAACTTTTGATCTTATGTCATAGTCCTACATGGGTTTGCTTCTGTTGTGGTCTCCTAACTGTCCCTGAGTCTAGGGCGGGTTGGGCAAGTGAGGGCCCACCTCTGAGTGGAGTTTTGGTTTCCCACTTTTCAGCCAGTTCACCTGTTGCTCATCAGTGTCATCAACAATCAGTACTTAAGGACTAGCTCTGACACCCAGTCACGAGGGATGTGATCAGGATCCTTTGTGGAGCGCCTGCATTACTGTAGTCTCATATTCTGGCTTTCCCGTGCGGTTCACTTCTCAATTCCACTTGGCTCCATTGAGCTGGTTTGTTCCATCATCAGTGCTTCACTGGAACACTCACAGCTGTCTGCTTTGGGTCTCTCATTAATCTGACATCTTATTGTTGTGAAATTAAAACAGTAGGATGCTTTCATGGGATGTTGCTGGTGCATAAATACTACAAACAAGACATCAGCTAATATAGACGACAACCTTCAGGGGAGTAAGCTGTACCTGAGTGCCAGGTTTAGTTGCTCAGCTCCTGATGGTGGAGGACAAACACACAGAGACTTTGTGCATTATACACTGCTCAATAGATTTAATCAAACTTCTTTTTAATCAGAGTAAAGAATCAAGTCTATTAAACATCTGAGTTATTGATCTGGTCAGTTAAGTAGGAGAGAGGGTTGTTAATCAGTCTCAGCTGCTTTGGTGTTAATGAAACTAACACTGGAGGAGCGACCTGACTACTTTTGCTGTGGATTATAAAGTCTAGTCTAAGATTCATTCATTTAATTAAACACTGAGGTCCAAGGTGTCATTAAAGAAATAACATCTTAGTGGAATGATTGCATCATATAGGTAAGAGAGAGAGACAGACACGGCTGGGTGAGCTAGGCTGACTTGCATTGAGAATGAAAGAGGGTAAAGATGATACAGCACTGTGCTGTAAATGCATCAACTTATCTCACCTACGCTTTCAAGGACACACGCTTACTCAGATTTAACAGGTATAAATCTTTTGAGACAGATCAGGATTTGCCATGATGATGGTTGCTTACTAACTAGTTTAGTTGTCTACTTGCCATGCAATGATAGCTTCACGGTTAAGTGATGCTGTTCATGCAGACTTTTCAACCAGTTGACATTTAACCTACATATAGCATCATCACAGTCGGGCTGTTTGCACAGTTCTACAGTAATGCTCTCTCTTCACAGCCAAACTGACACCTGCAATGAAGCTCAGTGAGAAATTATATTCTAAATATCCCGGCTAGAAATCTGTGAACATTAAGTTCAACAGTTCATTTTGAGGCTGAGGTATTCCAGTGTCATCATCTTTTTATGGCATTCTTGTTTTACAATACGCATCAAACCCTTTGTAACCTTGTGGAGACGGGAGGAATATGGGTGTCATAAAGTCATATCATCTGTAAATACATGGAATACTCTGCAGTCTGATGAACGACCACTTACCTGTACTTAAGGTCCATGTTCCAGAGGGACGAGCCACAGTAAACACTGTGGTCTTAAGCACAACTGTTGATTGTATGTGCTTTCAAATCTTTTTTTACCCCCTAAATTAAGCCATATATATATATATATATATATATATATATATATATATATATATATATATATATATATATATATATATATATATATATATATAAAAAAAAAAAACAGGGCATCAGTCATTGTGTAAAAGAAGAGCAAAGCAGATATAATGTGGTTCTAAAATCTAACACGAATATCAAAGCTCTGTTTACCTGGTTTCTATGGAGAGGTGAGAGCTGCAAAACGGCGAGTCTCTAACTAAGGAGTCAGGCAGCGGGAACAGCTGGGGCATCAGACCAGGTGACTGTGGCAAACGCACACGTATGCACGCCAACCTAAACACACAGCACCATTAGCATCCATAAAAAGCCAGGTCTTGTCAGCATTAATCACCCCTGCTGTGTTTTTGCGAACTCTTTAGCAGAGGTGTACATGGACTTCTGAGCAGGTTTTTCCCCAGCATCATGTGTGCACAGCTCATGTTACCCAAAGAACAGCAGCGTTCCTGAAATCTGTTGTGATCTCTTGCAAGAAACTGTGTGAGCATGACAACGTTCTGGTTTTAACCGCCCCAAACCTGTGCAGGTCTTTTTATTTAAGTCTCATTTTCCAGTTTTTTTTCAGAATCAGAATCGTCATTATTTGTGCACACGAACGAGGAATTTAAATCCAGTTTTTAAAGACGGATGTGCCACGTGATTTCTCAGTCACAAAACAACTTTTACAGTGAATGGAACAACAAACAACGCAGTGACTGTTTAATTAAAAAAAGATGGATGGGGCTATTTTAATAAGCTCCTCTCCTTGGCACATTTTTTTGTGTGACTTTTGCATATAAATGTGGCAGATGATGAGGATTTTCTGTCCTTTACATGGTTTTAAATTACACTGGGAGTGTTTCTAAAGTGATTAGTCTGCACAACAGCCTTTTATTTTAAGTAGATTGGGGTCAATTTTAATTTTTTGAATTTACAAAATGTTCATTTTAACTGGAATCGCAAACTGCAGGACTTTATTTGCTATGTGTAATGCCACGAGCTCTATATAACATGTTGTGCGACGTTGGCATGACCCTTTTTCCATTAAACTACTGTCCGCCTTCGAAAAGGATCAGAATCAGAATCAGAATCAGAATACTTTATTGATCCCTGGGGGAAATTATTTTTTGTTACAGTGCTCCATTTTAAACCAACATTAAGACAAGACAGACAATACGCTAACTAAGAATAGTACAATATATACATACATACATACATACATACATACATACATACATACATACATACATACATACATACATACATACATACATACATACATAAGTCACTTATAAATAAATAGCTGTAAAAGAAACATGTGTAGTTGTAGCAGCAAACAGTGTGTTAAGTGGATGCGTTGTACAGGGAGATGGCCACAGGCAGGAATGATTTCCTGTGTCGTTCAGTGGTGCTTTTCGGTAATCTCAGTCTCTCACTGAACGAGCTCCTGTGGCTGACCAACATGTCATGGAGTGGGTGGGAGGTGTTATCCAACATTGTCTTTATCTTGGACAGCATCCGCCTCTCCGACACCACCTTGAGGGAGTCCAGCTCCATCCCCACAACATTGCTGGCCTTACGGATCAGTTTATTAAGTCTGTTGGCATCTGCGACCCTCAGCCTGCTCCCCCAGCATGCAACAGCATAGAGGATCGCACTGGCCACAACAGACTCGTAGAAAATCCTCAGCATTTTCTGGCAGATGTTGAAGGACCTCAGTCGCCTCAAAAAATAGAGACGACTCTGGCCCTTCCTGTAAAGTGCTGTGGTGTTTTTAGCCCAGTCCAGTTTATTGTCAATGTGTACTCCAAGGTATTTATAGTCCTCCACAATGTCAACACTGACCCCCTGGATTGAAACAGGGGTCAAGTGTTTCCTGGTCTTCCTGAAGTCCACGATCAGTTCCTTGGTCTTTGCCACGTTGAGCTGCAGATGATTCTGCTCACACCACGTGACAAAGGAGTCGACCACAGCCCGGTACTCTGTCTCATCATCCCTGCTGATGCATCCAACCACCGCAGAGTCATCAGAAAACTTCTGAAGATGGCATGTCTCTGTGCAGTGGCTGAAGTCTGTGGTGTAGAGGCTGAAGAGGAAGGGGGAGAGGACAGTCCCCTGTGGTGCCCCTGTGTTGCTAATCACCTTGTCAGACACACACTGTGGGAGACGTACATATTGTGGTCTTCCTGTCAGGTAATCAACAATCCAGGACACCAGAGAAGCATCCACCTGCATCGCTGCTAACTTATCACCCAGGAGGGTCGGCCTGATGGTGTTGAAAGCACTGGAAAAGTCAAAAAACATGACCCTCACAGTGCTCGCCGGCTGGTCCAGATGGGTGTAGACACGATTGAGCAGGTAGATGATGGCGTCCTCTGTTCCGAGACGAGGCTGATAAGCGAACTGAAGGGGATCCAGATGTGGTCTTACTATGGGTCGCAGCTGGTCCAGGATGAGCTTTTCCAGGGTCTTCATGATGTGGGAGGTCAGTGCCACGGGCCTGTAATCCTGGGGGCCACTGGGACGAGGCGTCTTTGGTACAGGGACGAGGCATGATGTCTTCCACATCACCGGGACCCTCTGCAGACTCAGACTCAGCATAAACAGTTTATGAAAGACTCCACACAGCTGGGGGGCACAGGCCTTGAGGACAAGGGGACTCACTCCGTCTGGTCCAGCAGACTTGCCTGAGTGAAGTCTCCTCATTTGCATCTCAACCTGGTATTGAGTGAAGGTGATGGGTGGGGGAGGGGTGTCAGGAATCTCACAGGAGGCAACATGTGAAGAGAGAGGCTGGCACAGTGGTGTGGCTCTGGATTCCAGGCTGACTGCAGGTGAGGTTGTGGGGGTGGGACCAGACACTGTGGTGTCGAATCTATTGAACAACAGATTCAACTCGTCGGCTCTATTCTCACCTCCCTCAGCTCCCCTGCTGTTGGTTGGCCTGAATCCAGTGATGGTCTTCATGCCCCTCCACACCTCTCTCATGCTGTTCTGCTGGAGTTTCCACTCCAGCTTCCTCCTGTAATTGTCCTTAGCCTCTCTGATCTTGTCCTTTAGTAACACCTGGATCTTCCTCACCTCCTCTTTGTTGCCCCCTCTGAAAGCCCTCTTCTTGTTGTTGAGGAGGGCTTTGATGTCCTTAGTCACCCACGGCTTGTTATTTGGGTAACAATGAACAGTCTGAGCTGGAACAATGGAGTCGGTGCAGAAAGTTATGTAGCCTGTGATACACTCAGTAAGCCCATTGATGTCCTCGGCGTGAGGCTCACAGAGTGTTTCCCAGTCGGTCACCTCGAAACAGCCCTGTAGTTCCGCTATTGCCTCCTCTGACCACCTCCTGACAGTCCTGGTGGTCACAGGTTCCCTCCTCACAATTGGCACATAGCGGGGGGTGAGGTGAATCAGGTTATGATCTGACCTACCAAGTGGGGGGAGGGAGGAGGAGCTGTATGCATCCTTGACGTTAGCATACAGTAAGTCTAAAGTTTTCTCTCCCCTGGTGGGACAGTCCACATATTGTTTGAATGTTGGTAGTGTATTGTCCAGTGATACATGGTTGAAGTCACCCGAGATCACAATAAAGGCACTCGGGTGCTGAGTCTGTAGCCGAGCTATGGCTAATAATCCTACCTGATTATTAGCTAATATGGCTTTTAGAGAAATGCCCCTTTGATCGTGACTGTTTAAATGAAGGCTCTTTGTTGGTTGCCTTGGTGCTGTCGGGACTGAATTGAGCCTCTGATGCTTCAGCGCAAGAACAGCACACTACTTAGGCTATTAATAAGACTATTGAAGATGGAGTGTACCCCAGCTGCACAAAGCTGCCACTCTGTAGTATAAGTGAACAATTTTGTGTCTTGAAAAGATTTGCCATATGTGAGCAGTGGAAATCATCTTCAGCTACAAGTGCTTTCCACCTCGTTTTAAAGTAAAATTCGAGACTTCATTTACTTTAAGAATATCTGTTCTGGGCAAAGAGCAATTCTTAAAGTAAATCACAGTTTTTGCTATTATATTGCAAACAATTAAAAAAGTGCTCACACAGAGTTTGAAGAGCCAAAGATAGATCTTTTTAAATGTCTTATTCAACTTATCCAAAGTCTGAAACTCAAAGATGTTTGATTTCTAACTGTAAAAAAGCACAAAAGCGACTAAAAACTACATCTGAGAAGCTGCAGGTGGTGAATATTTATTTTTGCTTATAGAATGACTGAACGTCAGATCAGTTCAGCTTTATAACTAATCCAAAAGTAACGCTGGAACTCTCCTTTAAACTCAACAGCTGGGAAAGTAAGGAGACTAGACACCAGTATTTCATGTTTCTGGATAAAGTGAAATCAAATAAATCCCAGAAAGTCATAAAATTAAGCCTTGTGGCAAAACGCTTGAAAGATCTTTTGATCTTCAGTGTTTATCACTGGAAGTAAGTAGGTTTTCAGGCATAATTGCGATGACATAATCTTGTTGGGCATAGGGCCAGTCCTGGCATGGCAGCGAAGCCAACTTTACCAAGTCATGCAGGAATCAACGATTGCGTAAAACATTTGTCTCCTGTACTTTATTTTAATTTGAACCACATTCTTTGTCCACATTGTTAATATAAGACGAGCTCTGTTTGCACCCCTGTGGGAGCTAAATCTCGGGGAAGGTGCAGAGTTTCCACCTGGTGTTGTCAAACTACAGCCTCCGGACGCCGATGAGCCTTTCTGTCAGTCAGTTACAAGAATCAGCCAAAAAGTTGTATGCAACTCTTTGACTTTGTTCTTTTTTAGCTGATGTCCTTGTATGGTACCTGCTCTGTCTTCACCTGGCTTTCCCTCAGGAGAGTCAACACAGAGCTGACGTGGTTGGCTCTCAGCGTTATCCCACTCCAGGCTGTGTGTGTCCATAGCAACCACTGGGCACAGCAGGGAGGGTGTTATATCTCTAGTGCATACAAGAAAAAAGTGCATGATGTACTCCTGTGCAGACACGGTGTAAGGTGTGCAGCTGGGACTCCAAGACGCTTTTAGGAAAACTTCACGTGGAAGTATTCTGCTCATTTTCAGCTCTATATTTTCATTTTTTGACTCATGAACTTTTTTTCAAAAATCCTTATTTATCTAATGCTGGGCCTTATTGCATTCCCTCAGTTCATCCGCTGTCTGAACGACACAACACTTGACTGTAAACCATGTTACTTTAGTCAACTTTGATCAGAGTAGGGAACGAATAAAAGTCGCTTATAAGAGTCTATTTTACTACAGTGAGCATTTTGTAAAAGCTGCAGCTCTTTGATGTCCTAATAAAAACTCCAAACCAGGCCGGTATGTTGTGCAGGCAGCTGGAACAGTGTCAAGTAAAAAAAAAAAAATTAATTTCTGAATTTTGTAAATTTCATTTTCCAATCCAGTTTTTAGTACCAGCAATAAAACTGCACACACTGTGGCAAATGTCTCAAAGCCAAAACACATAAAATCAAAAGCATCAGCAACCTCATTACATAAGTCACAGCCTGAGTGGATGTTTTGTAATTTGGGTGAACCGACTCTTGAGTGCAACTTTTTACCTCTTTGATTGGATATCATGTCCTGACTGTTATGTTTGGAGGTCAGGCACAAGTTGCAAGGATGTATCCAGGATGTGGCTGCTCTCAGAAAAGGGCGAGAGAAGCAAAGTGCTTGCCAGACTTCTGCCAGTGCAAGGCTCGCTCTCTAAAACAGTCCTGTCCGTTCCACAGCTGTTGTTTTCTCCCCTCTCTGACCCCCCCCCCCGACCAGTGAATATACCCCCCTCCCCTCCTCTCTCTCTCTGAATAGTTAATCCCTCTCTCTGTTTGTCTGTAGATATCTGGCGCACGCAGCAATGCGGCCTTATCCCGAGCTTCTGTGGTGTCCATTTAATCATTGACAATGTCTTTGTGTATCTTGCATCCTGTGCGATAAAATCACCATGTTAACAAAGCCATCACCCCTCCTGGCAAAATGAAAATGAATGGCACTGTATATGTAGCTCTGGAGTTACCAATTTCAATGCTAATTGTTGACTTTGCGTGCCCGCTGCAGAGGTGAATGCACTCTAAATGCGTCATGCACAATGTGTTGGCACAGTAAAGCTCAGTTTTAATTAATCTTTTCAACATCAAGGCTGATTCCACACTCGGGCTCCAGCTAGAGATCATATTTCTATTGCTGATTGGTCCAAAAAATGATAGTTTATAGTTTAAATGACATAATAAAAGCACAGAAAATTTATTTTTGTGATATAAGTTCAGCAAATTGTCAAATTTAAAAATATGAAAATATTTTCTGCATTTCTACATCATAAATCATCTTAGCAGTTTGTTATTAATCAAAATTGTTTTGCTGGAAATCCCAGCTACTCTTAGGAAAACTTGCTCATTTTATCCTCCACAGTTTTATTCTTGGGTTCATCCAAAGGAGCTTTTCATTACTCGTAATTAAAACTCTTATTTTTCTTATAATGGGCTTCAGGTCATCCAATATCTCAAATAAGACATAAGGGCGCTCTCTGTAAGACCCTGCTTTGTTCTGATTAATGGTGTCCCACCAGACTTCCACAAAAAGAGATCAAGCTGCTGCTGCTGTGAAGCTAATTAAATTGACCTGACACTTGACTCTTTCCAGCTTAGTATCAACCTCTCGCTTCATTAATGGCTCAGTCACACCAGAGTAAAACAAGAAAAAGGACATCTACCTCCGTGCGACTAAGAGAACACTTGGTGGCTGTCCTTTTGGTGGGAATAATTCTGAGAATAACTGGCATCAATCTAGGACAGCTCAGCGAGGGTTTGAAAATAAGTTTGAGTTGATGTATGAATACAGACACGTCCCAATGAGAGCTAATCGTCTTTTTAGCAGGTGATTCAGTTCACCTGATTACCTATTGCTTGTATTCTGATCATATTTCTATATAAAAACATGGCTGCCAAGCACCTCGTAATATTGCAGCTAAACTCTAAACTATGTCACTATTTATAAAGTATTTTCTTACTTGACTCTGAATGTAAGCAGTTAATGTAAATTAGTCCGTTTCTGTGTATGTGGACATCAATAGAGTTGCATTTTAGTAAAATCTGTCACAGCTAATCCCTGTATTATCACAATCAGTTTACATGTTAATTGCCTACTTTACCCCATTCAGTCAATGTCAGCTGTCACTGTCTTATTGCTGTTTTATTGGTGTCTTGAAGCACCAAAGTCACTTAAAGCAGTGGTCCCCAACATTTTTGTGCCGCGAACCGGTTTATATCCGACAATATTTTCACGGACCGGCCTTTAAGGTGTTGCGGATAAATACAACAAAATAAGTTATTGTATTTATCCGCCAAGTTAACGATAAAACGCGATACAAAATAACGATAAAAACCAATAAAAACCTCGAAAACCATACATTTCACACCCGAGCCTCAACTCCCGCGGCCCGGTACCAAACGACTCACGGACCAGCCTGGGGGCTGGGGACCGCTGACTTAAAGGGCAGTGAGAGACTGTGAGTGGTCTTTGAGTCAGTCATTTCAAAGGTAACAAGATGGCAATAATCGTGGTCATGTTGCTGTTTCCAACAACGACTGTGCCGTAACAGTGCCCCTGTTAGTGCTGCCAACCATGACAGTAAAATCTAAAATTACTGCCGGCTGCCAGTACCTCCTCTCAGCCTCTTAGAAGTTGCACTTGTGGTTTTAATTTGAAAATCCTAAGTTTTCAGAAAACTTGACCTCTGACCTTGAGCATGATGTTGAGGTCACTGAAATTTAGGCTCGTTTAAGTAGATTTTTTTTAGATGCACCTATAATATGAATTTTCTACATCGCCTCATTCACACAATTGGGTGTCCATGCCACCTGCCCGGCAGGGCGCTGAAAACGCCCCGTCTGACTTTTATGGCTGAGGGGTGAACATGAGAGCGAGATTCAAATAATATCACACAAACTCAGGTAGTCTCCATGTTTAAAAAGATCAAAACAACTCGATTTCTAGATTTATACTCCTTAAAGGGCGATCGTGGCTCAAGAGTTGGAAGTTCGGCTTGTAATCGGAAGGTTGCCGGTTTGAGCCCCGGCTTGGACAGCCTCGGTCGTTGTGTCCTTGGGCAAGACACTTCACCCGTTGCCTACTGGTGGTGGTCAGAGGGCCCGGTGGCGCCAGTGTCCGGCAGCCTCGCCTCTGTCAGTGCGCCCCAGGGTGGCTGTGGCTACAATGTAGCTGCCAGCACCAGTGTGTGAATGTGTGTGTGAATGGGTGGATGACTGGATATGTAAAGCGCTTTGGGGTCCTTAGGGAATAAGATAAGAGATAAGATAGAACTTTATTAATCCCTCGGGTGGGTTCCTCTGGGAAATTCGACTTCCAAAAAAAAAAAAAAGCACAGCAACGACCGAAGTTACAGTTACAGAATTGTTATTTATTTATATATATATATATATATATATATATATATATATATATATATATATATATATATATATATATATATATATATATATATACACACATACACACACACACACACACACACACACACACACACACACACACACACACACACACACACACACACATATATATATATATAAATACAGAGATAAATAAAATATACAAAGGGGATAAATAGAATAAATAGGAATAAAAAATAAAAATACAAGTGAATTGCACATTTCAAGCATTGAGTCTATTGCACTGTTGACTATTTACAAAAAGTATTGCACAAGGTATTTAGTAAAGCGCTATACAAATACAGGCCATTTACCATTTAAATCATCAAACGGATCTGTCCACTCAGCTACTGTTTCTATTTCTGACAGTGATATACGTCCTGAAGTCATTTACAGTGTTATGGTTTGTTCTCCAAATAAAAATAAAAATATCAGAACGAGCCCATCAGGAATAAAAACATATTTTGCCTTAAAACTGCGGGATGGCTCTCTGCAGTTAAGCTGTCACAAACAAAACCTATGGGTTTACCCTGGTCTTTAGGGGTAAACCCATAAGAACTGAATAACACCAGCCTGTGAAAAGTCAAAATAGCCCAGATCTGTGAATTAAAATATATTCTTAGGTAAGAGACGATTATCGCTCTTACGTTTTCACTCCGTTCTTCAGACTCTCCTGGTCGTAGTTAAAGCAGTCGTCCTGCGTTTGATCATCCTAAAGAGCCAGGGTGACATTTAAAGCTACTAAAGCTTGAGCAAACAGTCAGCAGATTAACAGTCCCCTGCAGTGATGCCACTCATTACTGCAACCGGAATCACTAACACCTCAGAGTGAAGAAGGAGCTGGTGTAAAAGTGTTAAAAATACAGATATGGGACAGCAGGTTGGCACATAATGGTGTGAAATCACTGTGAGACTCGTCCAGATTCTGACAGGTTAAAGTTTCTTCCTCATGGTCAGATATGTTTGACAACATCTCAGTCACGGCTTACTGAAATACTGCTTTGCCAAGATATTGCTTATGAAAGTAACTTAAAGTAACTTCTGACAGTGAGCTGCAGTAACATCTGCTATGCTCTTTGTTTACTCTTAGACACTAATAGAGTACATTTGCAAGACTTATACTTTTAAATATCCTCCTCTTAAGAAAATAAAAAGTGCTTAAAAATCTATCAGGGAATTTAACTTCAGTCCCATTGGCCTCTTGCTTAGTCATTCTCCAGTTCTGTGTTTAGCTTCCTGCCTCACATCGTCTGTTCACTTTAGCCACAATGCCAGACTGAGACCAGGCAATCTGGCTTCTTCTTATAGATTTTTGCAGCACTAAAGTTTAATATCACACTCGTTCAACCCCTGTTACAAAATGCAAGAACAGGCATCTTGGTCACACAGTAGGAATGAAAGAGGCAGCCATCTTTCACCGTTCTGTCCTTATGTGGTTTTCTTAAAATAAAAATAGGTTCATAATGTTGCAAAAACAAAGCATGAAAGGTCTTGAAAAAGGAAAGAAAAAAGAATTCTTAGCAGTTCTTAGATTTTTGCCAGAAGCTAGCAACTCTGTAAGCTAAATGCTAATAGTAGCATGCTAATATGTGCTAAAGCTGAGGGATGGCTTAATTGGCCTCATCAGCAGACTGTATGAGGAAGCAGAGTATGACAGCATCACTTTATCGTGACTGCTTGAGTGGTTAGGGGGATATTTCATAGATCAGGTTCTCACCTTGACCTTTGCTGATAGGTATTTAATGCTCTTTTTCTTTACACGTTGTTACCCATATCTGCTGCAGTTATCTAATAAAGGCAAACTTTTACTATTTAAAAAATCCTTTAGAAAACAAAAAATAAGGTGAGGAATTTATTAAATCTGTTTCCCAGCAGCCCTGCAGAGTTTCTTTTTCCTTTCCTTTTTAATATTTAGCACCAAACCAGACTACCTACCAGGTCTATTTTGTAATTTGTAACAGCTAAGGTGTATTTATTGCTCCTCTGGCCTTGTCTTTAATACCCACAATCATCTATATTCTATTTGTGATGTGATTTCAAAGCTAAAAACAGAAAAGAAACAAACTTTACCCTCTGTATTTTTGCTAATACCTCCCTAGCTTTGACCAGCAGTGAGACCAAAGTAACTGGATTGAGAAATGGCATCAGTTAGTTGAGAACAATCCAGGCCAGAGGTACAAAAACAAAACCTACCTTATTCAACTTATCCAATGTTGAACCAGCACTATGGTCTCCACCGACAGCAACAAATCAAAAACCAGCCCCCTCAGATGACCCAGCAGGGTTATGAGCTCCTGTGTATTGTGTCACTGAACTAATGTCACTAAACTATGATGGTAGCGGATGCCACAGGCAGTGCAGTTATGAAAAGCTGCGTCTCCTGCATTCAGTAGATCTACAGCTATCCAACATTACACAACATGATTTGGCTGCTCAGCAGCTGTTGCCCAGAATACAGACCGAGCCCAAATTTAGGAGGAGCACAGAGCAGAGACAATGAATGCTATTTTGCACACATGCCGTCCTACTAGATTATCCTAGATAAAGTGCCATTGATAAATCATGTAAATGTTATGTGATAAATAGTTTAAATCATTGAAGCGTTTTTAAAGCTGTTTATCCCTTTAACTTCAAGGATGTTGCATTTAATGCTTCTGTATTAAATTTTCCATTAGAAATACTAATGGTTGGATATACCATACATATAAATGTGATATACATCTCTGCTATCATTTGCACTCATTTGCACTCTATGTAACAGCTTGATTTTGACACATAACCCATGAGGATGGGTCGGTTGGCAGTGTCACCTCATAGCAAGAAGGTCCTCAGTTCGACTCCAGGCTGGAGCTTTTCTGTGTGGAGTTCCCCATGTCTGCATGGGTTTCCCCTGGATACTCCAGCTTCCTCCCATACCCCACAGACATGCATGGGGTTAGGTTATGAGTTTACATTGGATGTAGATGTGAGTGTAAGGATGAATGGTTGGTGACACATCTCTTCTGTTGGCCCTGCAATAGACTGGCAGCCTGTTGGGTTTGCAGAAGAGAATGGATGCGTGGATTTACCAGAATCAACCTGTAACCTGATGCTATTTCTTATTCCCGATGCTGTGGCACAAAAGATGACTTTACAAAAACAGACATTCACTTTGTGCAACATTGTTTTGCTGCTTTAAATTTAGTAGAGTTGCAGTTAAAAGGCTTTAGTACAGCTTCAGTACCCTCGTTGTCATAAGATTTACAGTTTTGATTTGTTAGACGTAAACGCTGTGAAGTCCACTGTCTGCAGGGTTTATTTTGGCCTCAGGGTTGTAAGGATTACGAGTCGGAATGCTTTTGTTGCAGACCAGATTTGGGATGTCATACCTGATCTCTGGCGTGAGCCTTGTGTGCTTGCTTTGTATACCCACTATTGACCCCAACCTCCGCCTGCTGACCCACATTCTAGTCTTAAATGTGTCTTAACATAATTAATTTAGAACTGGATATCAATTCATCTAAATTAGAGTAAGCCTCCTCTCATGCTGTTTCAGTTAGGATAGGCTTCAGAAGTGAAAATAAAACCATCTCTAGTTTGTTTGACAAAATGTCCAAACACCCATATATTCAGTCAGCAATGATAGATGAAGAATCAATGCATCAAATCTTCTTTGAGAGTCTGTAATCTGCAAATATTAGCCACCCATAACTTAAAAAATTGCGAGTTAGCCGATCAAATGACTTTTTATTTTTACCACACGTCACTTTCTATAACTGTAATTAGGCAGCACGTTTAAGATGTAGCGACTGCAGTTGAATCTGATTACGCAGAGCGGCCTTGATCCTCATGTCACTGTTTACTGTATGCGTTCAGGTTGGTGCCTGCTCATGGCGGCTGCAGTCGGCTCTCTTTCCCAGCAGCAGACCTGAGAGGGAAAAGCTCGTCTCTGATGTGATTTGTTCAGCGTTGCTTGCCCACTGATGTTTGCAGTGTCCGTGTCATGTTCTATAAAAAGAACAAGTGAGGCTGGATTGAATTAACAAAACGATGCAGCCTTGTAATGATGATGGTGATGATGACGGGAACGCTTCCTAATTGGCCGTTACTCAGTGCATGTATGTGTGTGTTTGTGTGGTTGTCAGTGAAATGAAGCAGCTGAGGTTTGTTTCATACCACAAGGTGTATTAACCCGTGCGGTGCATTGTTACCCCGTTGTGATCTGCAACAAAAAGACTGAATGACTCTGGTGTTACGCAACCACATCACACCGCCTCTCACATCATTCGCATTCTTTGGCTTTTTTGCCAACCTGACATTCTCATGCTCATTTGATAGACGAATAATAGGAGGATCAGAACTGGAATTTGTTGAACAAACTGCGATGCTTTGACTCGGAAACCTTTATTGTGTGTCCGTAATGCTGCATTCCCCAGAGAGATAATGCTTCCTTAACGTGTTCATCGTCTTTCTGTACGCATGATTAGAAAAATGAGCTGTGTTGGAAAAAGTTATGGAAAAAGTTGCTAAACGATTTTCTGAGGGTCTTTGTTGCATTTTGTTCTAATACATAAAATTAGAAAACTTTGAAGCCTCAGTGTCGTAAAACAAAGCCGCTGGTTCTTGCCAGAGTTTCAAGATGATGTTCTGGTATCCATATCCAAACAAGCTGGACACCACTCATCCTAGCCCTGGGTTCCTTTCTAGCTTATACAGGGAGTGCAGAATTATTAGGCAAATGAGTATTTTGTCCACATCATCCTCTTCATGCATGTTGTCTTACTCCAAGCTGTATAGGCTCGAAAGCCTACTACCAATTAAGCATATTAGGTGATGTGCAACTCTGTAATGAGAAGGGGTGTGGTCTAATGACATCAACACCCTATATCAGGTGTGCATAATTATTAGGCAACATCCTTTCCTTTGGCAAAATGGGTCAAAAGAAGGACTTGACAAGCTCAGAAAAGTCAAAAATAGTGAGATATCTTGCAGAGGGATGCAGCAGTCTCAAAATTGCAAAGCTTCTGAAGCGTGATCATCGACCAATCAAGCGTTTCATTCAAAATAGTCAACAGGGTCGCAAGAAGCGTGTGGAAAAACCAAGGCGCAAAATAACTGCCCATGAACTGAGAAAAGTCAAGCGTGCAGCTGCCAAGATGCCACTTGCCACCAGTTTGGCCATATTTCAGAGCTGCAACATCACTGGAGTGCCCAAAAGCACAAGGTGTGCAATACTCAGAGACATGGCCAAGGTAAGAAAGGCTGAAAGACGACCACCACTGAACAAGACACACAAACTGAAACGTCAAGACTGGGCCAAGAAATATCTCAAGACTGGTTTTTCTAAGGTTTTATGGACTGATGAAATGAGAGTGAGTCTTGATGGGCCAGATGGATGGGCCCGTGGCTGGATTGGTAAAGGGCAGAGAGCTCCAGTCCGACTCAGACGCCAGCAAGGTGGAGGTGGAGTACTGGTTTGGGCTGGTATCATCAAAGATGAGCTTGTGGGGCCTTTTCGGGTTGAGGATGGAGTCAAGCTCAACTCCCAGTCCTACTGCCAGTTTCTGGAAGACACCTTCTTCAAGCAGTGGTACAGGAAGAAGTCTGCATCCTTCAAGAAAAACATGATTTTCATGCAGGACAATGCTCCATCACACGCGTCCAAGTACTCCACAGCGTGGCTGGCAAGAAAGGGTATAAAAGAAGAAAAACTAATGACATGGCCTCCTTGTTCACCTGATCTGAACCCCATTGAGAACCTGTGGTCCATCATCAAATGTGAGATTTACAAGGAGGGAAAACAGTACACCTCTCTGAACAGTGTCTGGGAGGCTGTGGTTGCTGCTGCACGCAATGTTGATGGTGAACAGATCAAAACACTGACAGAATCCATGGATGGCAGGCTTTTGAGTGTCCTTGCAAAGAAAGGTGGCTATATTGGGCGCTGATTTGTTTTTGTTTTGTTTTTGAATGTCAGAAATGTATATTTGTGAATGTGGAGATGTTATATTGGTGTCACTGGTAAAAATAAATAATTGAAATGGGTATATATTTGTGGGGATAGGTTAATTGGATAATCCAAATTGCCACTAGGTGTGAATGTGCGAGTGAATGTGAGTGTGAATGGTTGTCTGTCTCTATGTGTTGGCCCTGTGACAGACTGGCGACCTGTCCAGGGTGTACCCTGCCTCTCGCCCTATGACAGCTGGGATAGGCTCCAGCGCCCCCCGCGACCCTGAAAAGGATAAGCGGAAGCGAATGGATGGATGGGTATATATTTGTTTTTTGTTAAGTTGCCTAATAATTGTGCACAGTAATAGTCACCTGCACACACAGATATCCCCCTAAAATAGCTAAAACTAAAAACAAACTAAAAACTACTTCCACAAACATTCAGCTTTGATATTAATGAGTTTTTTGGGTTCATTGAGAACATGGTTGTTGTTCAATAATAAAATTATTCCTCAAAAATACAACTTGCCTAATAATTCTGCACTCCCTGTAATACACTTTCTTGATTCTGTGCCATACCTCTTCTGAAGTGAGCAAAGTGCCTTGATCCTTTGCAGAGTGTGTCAAGATGTTAAGGTAAGCACAGGAATGGGGTCGTGTGAAAAAAGCACCATCTTTCAAGGTTTTAAAAAGATCATCTGGTCCTGTTCTACAGTTAAATCTACGTGCACGCCACCATTTAATAGTTTGTGGAACCACTTTTTGACAGCAATAACTTGAAGTAATGGTTTTCAGTTTGACTTTATCAGTTTCCCACATCATTGTAGAAGAACTTACACCATTGCTTTAGTACACTGAGATCTACAGGCATGCATAAGGTCCCACCATAATAAATCAGTTGGGTTGAGGTCTGGATTATGGCTGGGCAATTGCATGAGAGAACATCTCCACATGACTTCGTCCATCCAAACGACGTTGTTCAAGAAGTGTTGGTGAACCTAAGTTGTTCTTTTTAAGGAGAAGAGTCTTTCTCTTTGCAACCCTTCAAAGTTAAGCACACTTGTTCAGTCTTTTGAATACATTTTAACATGTGCTAACTGATGTAGACTCTGAGATGTAGCTCTCTTGGTTTTTTGCTGTTTTTCTGAGCATTACACATTCTGACTTTGGGGTGAATTTGCAGGGACATCCACTCCTGACAGGTCTGATAACTGTCTTGAATGTTTTTCTCATTGTAGAATGATCAACTTAAATTCATTTGGACATGACCCATGCTTCTCTACAGGGAGTGCAGAATTATTAGGCAAATGAGTATTTTGTCCACATCATCCTCTTCATGCATGTTGTCTTACTCCAAGCTGTATAGGCTCGAAAGCCTACTACCAATTAAGCATATTAGGTGATGTGCATCTCTGTAATGAGAAGGGGTGTGGTCTAATGACATCAACACCCTATATCAGGTGTGCATAATTATTAGGCAACGTCCTTTCCTTTGGCAAAATGGGTCAAAAGAAGGACTTGACAGGCTCAGAAAAGTCAAAAATAGTGAGATATCTTGCAGAGGGATGCAGCAGTCTCAAAATTGCAAAGCTTCTGAAGCGTGATCATCGACCAATCCATACATGTCTCGTAATGTTGTAGAACAAAAGTAACACATTGATGTTTATCAAAGGTTTCTATTTGTTAAAACAGAAAACCTCTGGCATTGTTATTGCAACAATTATTATTGCAATGTGATTTAATGGGAAAAAAAGATTGACGTGATTTTTCTGGCCTTGGAGTGTCTCGGGATCCCTCAGGAAGGATGCATGAATACCTTGTTTAGCCATGCAGCCAGGCTACACTTAATGATTTGGAAAAACTTCAAAAACCTTCCACACGTCTATGACGAGGCTACGTCTGTCATTTCTGCAGGTTCTCAAACTTGAGCATTTCGCGATTTTCTTTCATAAGGGTTTCTGTCTTTAATCGTTTGCTCCAGCCCTGTTTTTAATTTCTGTTCAGCTCGGGGAGAAACATGGCATCCAGCTGCAGAAAAACAAAGAGTTAAATGTTTTCCCGTTCCCTGTTGTACCTGTTTTGTTTTCCCTCTGTAAAGTGTGAAATTCTCTAGTATCTGTTCTGCCTGTGAGCAGATGCAGGAAATGGAGACACCTCTTTGGGGGATATGATTCATCTGGTCAGCTGCATAGTGAGATCTAATTTTGCTTCCAAAGAAGGCCATAAACAAGGCAGAAATGTGTTGGAAATGCTAATAAATTATTCAAGATGTGACATAACAGCGACATATTGCTTACTAACCTGCAGTTTCACCTGTGTAAAACTAGACAGGTGGATCCCACCCCACAGTCTGCTGTAATTTTCTTTTTGTGACCGAGGAAGAGGACACAGTGTCCTTACCGTTGTGCTGCTACTGATACTTCAGTGAGCTTTCTTTGTCGTTGACTGCAGCCTGTCTGTCAACAACACTGAGCAGAGAAATAACAAAGCACCTATCTGTCAAGCCCACTGCTCTCAGTTTTGCCAAATAATGCCACCAATGCCAGCAGACCTCTACAGCATGCCAGTCACCCAGAAACCCGAGGCAGGGGCCTCTAAAGGCGGTGGCTTCCCACTAAACGCCACTATGACAAGGCATTTATAAAGAATCGAAAGCTGATTAAAGTCCATTTATTTACAGGATGATGGCAGAGTTTTGTCTGCAATAGTGACGGCATTTGGCATCGCACCAAATGAGGGTCAACTACAGCTGGCGGGGCTTCAAAGCAAAGCTGCAGTGAGGCGTTTAGAGTTGGATCGCCAGCTCCTCGGAAAATTCCACTGGGTCTCTGCAGGCCTGCGCGTTTAGGATTCGCCGTTATCACCTGCGTTATTGTTAATATTCCAGTAACTGCAAATGTTTCTGTAACACACAATTACTTCCAGTCAGATATTTGTGGTTTTGCATTAGTTCTTTTTAAAAGGAAATCAAACACTATATGTTTGCTGATTGTAAAAGCACTTAGGTGGTCTATACATCCATACATGCTCAGGCAGCCTCTAAATTTCATGTTTAAATGTTATAAAATACTGAAAAGTAACCTGAGCACCAGGTTACTGCAGTAATAGAACGGTGGTTAGCAAGAAGGTCCTGAGTTCAATTCCACCATCACGCCGGGGTCTTTCTGTCTGGAGGTTCCACGTTCTCCCCGTGTCTGCGTGGGTTCTCCCCGGGTACTCTGGCTTCCTCCCACAGTCCAAAGATGTGCAGTTAGTGGGGATAGGTTAATTGGAAACACTAAATTGCCCATAGGTGTGAATGTGAGCTCGAATGGTTGTCTCTGTATATGTGTTAGCCCTGCGACAGACTGGCAACCTGTCCAGGGTGTACCCTGCTTCTTGCCCTAAGACAGCTGGGATAGGTGGATGGATGGATTGAAAAAACCCAACAGATACCACTGGGATCAAAATGAGGTTTCAGAAAAGGGTAATTAATCTCAGATAAGTTATTTTCTCTACAGTTTGTTTCACTGAGTTTGTACTTTTGGAGTAAATAGTTGCATTTATTTATTAATATGACACATTTATAGAGAGGTGTACGGAAGAGGATTAGGGCCACTGGAAAAAAAAAAAAAAATTCTGACTTTTTTCTCAGAATTCTGAGAAAAAAGTCAGAATTCTGAGAAAAAAGTCAGAATTCTGAGATTAAAGTCAGAATTCTGAGAAAAAAGTCAGAATTCTGAGATTAAAGTCAGAATTCTGAGATTAAAGTCAGAATTTTTTTTTTTTTTTTCCAGTGGCCCTAATCCTCTTCCGTAGAGGTGTTAAAGTCTTAATGTACAAAAGTATATACTAATATCTGAAAAATCCAGAAGAGGTGGTGACCACACTGAGCAGGGAAAAAATTTAAGTTTTCACAGAAGTCCTGTGAAGAACTAGCTACATGCTGTGACTCAATAACTTGTAGAACAACCATCATTCATTGTGGAGGAATTCTGACTCACTCTAATCTACAACTTTTCTGCAGTTTTGAGTTGGCTTTTGCGCAGCTCTCTTAAGGCCTGGCTACAGCGTTTCAGTAAGTTTGAGGTCTGCGCTCAACCAAAGCAGCTTGCTGCTGTGCTTGAGATTGGGCCAGGCTGTAGCCCATGGTTGACTCAGGCTACGTCCACACTAATACGTTTTCGTTTGAAAAACGTTTTCTCTCTGTTTGGCCTCCCGTCCAAACTGAGACGGCGTTTTCACTCATGGAAAACGAGGCGTTTTGAAAACGCTGTCGAAAACGCATACATTTGAAAACGGTGCTTTTGCGTTGCAGTGTGGACATTCAAAAACGGAGACTTTCTAAAACGATGATACATGTTAGTCATATGATGCAGTCATGTGACCAATTAAACTAAGATAGCAGAGGGCATTATACAGCAGCTGTTTTGTTTGCGGTCAGTTTTGACAGCCCTACTAAAGATTAATATCAGTCTGTACATACTCCAGGTAGCTTTTCTTCAAAGTTTTTAAGTCTCACTCGCTTTTGCAACTTTGGATTTTTGTGTTACTTGCAGCAACAACTCCACCTCATTGTTAGTCCGTTTAAAAAAACTCGGTGCTTTTCCTCGACCTTTTGCCGCGACGTTTCAAAGAGCCGTAAAGTAAATAAACGGCAGACAGAAATGAGGCAGGCCGAATCTTCTTGCGTTTCACGCATGCGCAGTACTGGAACGTAAGCGTTTTGGGCCGTTTCAATGTGGACGCACAACTCTGAAAACGATGGTGTGGATTCGTTTTCAAATCTATGTGTGGACGTAGTCTCAGTGAGTGCAAGGTGCTCAAATCATCACCCCTCCACCACCATGCCTGACACTTTACATGAGGTGTTTGTGCTGATATGCTGTCTTTTAGTGTTCACCCGAAAACATGAATGACAGCCAAACAACTGGTGACCTGTCCAGGGCGTACTTCGCTTTTCGCCCCACCCGCCAGCCTCTGTGTCCCTGAATTGGATAGGTGCTATTTCACCTGGGATGAGTTTCAGAGCCTTTCTGATAATAGATGGGCAGATTGGCACTTGTTTGATGAGGCAACTATTGGCCTGCACTACAGCTCTATGCAGATTTAGGATTTTAATCACAGACTTTTTATTTATTCTATGTGTCTCTCTGTCAAATCAGTGTGCAGAGCTTGTTCACAAACACTACCACTTATTTTTACCACTTCCTACATGCTTTAATTAGCTCACCAGCTACTCCCTGGTGCCGTTTGCCGCTGCCCAAAAACAACAAAATTGTAGCCCAGCAGTTAAACAATGGGCTTCACTTCACTGTAAAGCTGAATGGAGCCTCAGATTCAGCTGAATGTTTGATTTAACGCTGCCATTCGATTCCTCCTCCAGCAGCTTTTTCCTAACATGCTCTGTGTCAGTGAGTACTGGCCAAGTATGAGCACGGCTTTACACCCTTCAGTTGATTGTATCCGTTCTCCCATTATTACAGCTCTTCAGCTCTCACTTCCATTGTTTTGGAAAGTATTACGTACACGGGAGGAAAACCATTTTTCAAGCTGACTGCACGAAGCAGGCACTGATAATGTCGTCACGAGCAACACTGTGATTCTGCAACAGGAAGCCAGAATTTCCACTCGGTCCAAATGGGTCATAACTCAGACACTCCACTAGCAAGGTCAAGAAGTCTTAATTGACCTAAGACCTCGGTCGTTCCTGCCCTGGAGCATCTGAGCTGCTCCAAGCCCTCCACCTTAAGCGATGGAGGTTTTGTGTCTTACCAGGCGGGGGTCCGTGTGAAGCAGGAAGACTCTGGTTGGGCTAAAGACAAAACACAGCGAGGATCACAGGTCTGGGCAACAGCTGGGGCTGTTTGAACGTCAGGTTCCCAGAAGCTTCGATAAAAGCCAGGGGTTCCGGTTATAGTTCAGGAGCACAGATTGTGTTTGTGTTGCAGGTCCAAGCTTTTTACTCCTGCATTGTTGTTTCCAGATTACGGTCGTAGCTCTGAAAGTTTGAACAGGGCTCAACGAGCTGCTGAGCGTGATGTATAAAACACAAATAAATAGTGATAAAAAGTAAACTGTTTGGATATTTGATATCTCAGGCGTTTACACAGGAATAATAGAGTTTGGCCTAACATTTACCTTTGGATGTTTACTCCACTGATACACAGTGTTATTGTTTTCATAAACAGGGCGCAAGTAGAGCCGCACAATAGAAACACAGAAGTGAGAGCACCTACAGCAGTAAGAGCTTCCACACAGTGCTCAACAATGTGCCACTATTCTTCCTTTCAGGCAGGAAGTAAGCCTCAATGTGGCTTTCCTGGTCACAACTTTAAATTAATAATCCAATAAATAAATGCAATATGAAATGGTGTGACCGGAAAGTAACTCCTTACTTTCCCACCAGTGTCGCCCTTCAGGGGTAAACTGGTGCCAAGTTCTGTGTTCAGAGAAACCCAAAACAAAATACATAAAGAAGGAGGATTTCTGGACTTGTATACACTTTTTATTTTAATCTTTTCCTCTTTGTGTTGTCTGCTGTGGATCAAAGCATGAAATTCCATTTAAAATTATGTCTCGTGAAGGAAATATGAAACACAGATCCTGATTTTAATAAGCAACTGAAAGAACTCTGTCTCATTTTCTCTGTCTGCCCCTCTCGATGTGATTGAGATGAATCAGATAGCGTAGCTGCATTATGTAAGATGAATGGAGCACACAGTAACACACATACACTGCAGCATCACGTTCAAAGCCGACTATAGTACTGACTCCGCGAGTTGACATTCGTGTCAGTCTTCCTTAGCAGTAAAGGAATTTTCCATTGACTTGGGGTGAGTTCCAGATTTTTTTTCCATGTCTGCGCTGTTAAATAAAACCAGCAAAGGTTGAAGAAGCTGAGGCAAAGCATGGGAATAATGTTTCCTCTTTATTTGCTTTCTAAGAACAATGAAATGCTTCTCATCAGCTCTGAACACAAATGTGAAATGTGCAGTGTTTCAGATTCTTATCCATCATGTGACAACATCAGGGAGACATCTGACATCGGACAACAAATGGTAAGGTGCCCACATCTTCGGCTTGTATTCATACATGTATGGTTTCCTACTCTTACTGAGACCTCAAAGCGCTTTTAAAACGATAAAACACAAACTCGATTATATCTCATGTAAACTCGCACAGCAAATAAAGCTTTAGGGGCCGATTTCAAAAGAGTCGAGGATCAAACCTTCTTAGCAGACAGCAGCTCGACATCCTGAGCCACACCTGCTCACAACAGAGGCGGCCATGCCCAATCCAGAATGAATGGCGTTTTGGTGCGGGACATTCAGACCCTCTTTAATCGTAGTAAGAGATTTGGTCCACATCACTGGCAGGATGTCCAGCTTGTGGTTGGACTCTGTCAGGCTGCCCTTTGTCACCGATTCTGTTCATAGCGTTTGTGGTCAGAATTTCTTGGCACAGCCGGGAGGGGGTGGGGGTCACTGGTTTAGTGGGTACTTTCAGTCCACTTAGACTGCTTCCCACTGTGTGACCGACCTGGATAAGTGGCAGAAAATGGATGGATGAACATTTAGTGTAAATATGATTGTTCTTTGGCACCTTTTACAAAAGAGATACAATATTTTGGGGCTTTTTTGGATCCATCTATACAAATTTAAGCCGTTAAATGATGTTGGTAAATGAGCAAAGTGAAAATGTAAAAATGTAAACGGAAAAGTGTCTGAAATTTTGAATAGTTTGACCGAGAGACAAACTTGTTAAAGACTTTATTCCGTGATTCTGAGCTGAATTCATGATGACTCATAATGAATAAAAGAAAGAAGAGAGAGCGAGAGAACAGATGTTACACAAAGGACAAAGACAGATGAGAGAAAGTGATGGAAGGCAGGATGAGAGATGGATGAGTCCCAAGTATGCAGAAGCAAGAGAGGAAAAAGAAGGTGTTAATCCCTCTTGGGCTGGTGGGAAGCAGGACGAGGTGGCTGGTTAGTGTCACAGCCACGACTGCCAGCACGATCCCTGAGAGTCACACATTTGTTAAGCTTTGGGTTGTGCTACTTTATGAATTGCACCTTTAATCTTAAAAATCATTTAAGAGGAAAGAAACTAAATTTGATGAATCCATGAATAAGAGACTGTGGATCTGGGTTTAATTATGCTGATAATGATCCATTTTCCCTTCTTGTTTCCTTAAGTTAGTCTGTAAGTCTCATTTGTAGAATGTAAATAGATGAATAGATAAATGCATAATATTTAAAAAATGACTTACTAACTAAAAAAGCAGGTTGATGTGAAAGCTAATTGCACTGACTGCCTGCAGCCACTAACCCTGCCATGCATTATTATAGAAGACATGAAGACATTATTACACAGGGGCACAAAAATTTCTGAATGAAATGTTGATCTACTCTATCAGTTCTTTACGAGCATTCATTCCAGTAGACAATAGCCATTTTATGATCTTCAGCTGAACCAGTGACGGAAGTCTGTTAGGGGTAGTTGAGTAATGCTAACATGGTGCCAACCAGGCTATCGACGCACTTTGAAACCAAACATCCTGCCTGAGATAAACCAAAGTCCTTCTTGAAGCCATTCTCACCGCTTAAAAAGCCTCGGGGCACTTTTTAGGCTTTTTAGTTGGGCGTTTATGTCTTTTATTACCAAAATGAATAAAAAGTGTCAAAAGATGCTGAGAAATTTTACAGACTTTTGCTCAAAATAAGATTTTTCATCATTTCCTCCGGAAATTAAACTTCTACAGTACCGCAAGAATTGATGCTTCTGAATTCACTCACATTGTGTTTGCATTTGCAACAATTAATGCAAAATAGTCTTTGCCCCTTTAGAAGATATTTAAACCAGCAACACGAGTTGATTCCGATTGACTTTTTATTGTAAAAGAACAATATAATACCATGTACAATATAATAATAATAATAATACAAAATCTGTACATTCTGTGGTTTTGCAGTACATTTGGAAGACTGATACAAAACAACTGCAACAGGGAGGGAGGTATTTACACGTGTAGGATCTGCCTATTGAGCCCAGCGGCTTTCTGTCACAAAAGATACAGGATATAAACGTGTATTGATGCAAACTCTTGTGCAGTTACAGTACTTTTGTTTCTTTGAAATCTTACATTCTCAAGTAAAACAAAAGCGTTACAACAGAGAATGAAAACTCCAGTGGTGTTGAGGCCGATTTCTAGTTCAGCACAAAGGGAAACCGGCTGTACATAGAGACTTGATATTTATTTATTTAAAAATTTCTTTTAGTGTATTTGATTTTTTGACACCAATACACTGACTCGTATTTTCAAACCTTAAAAATAAAGGTTTGCCTTGAAATGAACTCTTGTGTTTAAGATGAAAAATCTGGCCCATCAAAAGAACTCGTCAGTGTTGCTTTTTTTACCACTACATGACCACCTTCTTCATTACACGGGTCCAGATTACGGCTTGATGAAATGGCTCCAGATACAGATAATCGACATTTTAAAAAAGAAAGAAAGAAAAGAAACTGTACACGTTTTTGAAAAACAAACCTTACATTAAACGGCCTAAACTTTCTACGTTTTCTGTACCAAATCTAATTGTTTTTTTTTTCAGAAACATAACTATAATAATAAAAATAATAATAATACTCTTTGGCATTGTCATAGTCATTATCAAAAAAAAAAAGAAGCAACATCATAGCAGCACTTTTAAGAACATTCAGATTCTCATATTACCCCAGTCTCAGTTTAAATTAATGATTTCTGTCAGTTTGATGTCGTTAATACTACCCTGCTCGGCTCTCTTGATGCAAGCAGGCATGTTTCTATCAGTCTGACCAGCTCAAACATTTTCTGCAAAAGCACAAAGCTGAGAGAATCAGTGCTATCGAGTCAAAGGAAAGTTCTCTACAGGTTATTGCAGGCGAAAACGGCATTCAGTGACATCTGCTATGAGGCCAGCTCATGAACAAACAACGTGTACCTTCTTTGTTCCAGACATCCGATTTCTTAACTCTTTGGTTCTGTGACAGTGTCAAAATGAAAGTGTTTTAAAGGGTTTTTTGTGTAACTTCCACTTTTTCTAGCAGCACTAGAGAACTTAAAAAAACAAAAAAACAAAACCTTTCTGAAAGAGCGTCATTCTCGCTGGACAGAGCAACTGAGACATGCCTGCAGTTTTCAAGTCATTGCAATAGCCTCCGTCCTCTCTGCAGTCACCGGACACTGAGCACACATTCATGGGGACTTGATGGAGAATTCATTCTGCGATATGCACATGGTTCATAGTGCTGTGTTTTGTCATGCTGTATGCAAAGTTCAAGCAGACTCATCAGGACAAAGTCTTACACCTCACTGCCACTTTCCACAGCAGTACCGTTTGGGTTGGCCTCTAACTCTAACCCAGCTTGGCTCGTAGTGCCTTTTCAGAGCAGAGATGCGACTCTCGGAAAATCTCTCACGAGATGTCTTAACAGTCATATTTCGGACTCTCGTCTCAGAGGCCGGGGCTCTAGAGGCACCATGGCTTGGTTATGTTCGCTCTCTGAGATGTTGTCTGTCTGAGTGCCATCAGGGCCGACGCTGCCCCCGTTCCCCTCGTCTGTGTCCTCTTTGTTGTCCAGAGCCATCTCGTTTTCGTAGCAGAAGGAGTTGGAGTTTGAGAGAATGAATTTTTTCTCTGCCAGGTCTCTGGCGCAGCACAGAGGGGTGCTCGACACCTCGTATGTCTTATGGAAGCGGGAGTAGTCCACCTTGTAATAGTTCTTTTCCTCGAAGAGCACGGGCTCAAAGCGATGGCCCCAGAGGATCTCGCTGGCGACATAGGAGCTTCGGCACTGTGTGGTCATCGCCGTCGCCTCGACCATGCCCTCCAAGATGACTACGATTTCAAACTCCGAGTTCTCCAGGTCCTGTTTGCTCATGTCATAGAAAGGGCTGTCCTCATCGATCTCGTGTACAATGGTGATCGGGGAGACCAGGAAGATGCGGTCGACTCCGCTGTCAAAGCCCACATCTATGTCCATCTGGTCGAGGGGGATGTACTCTCCCTCCGCTGTTGTTCGGGATTTGAGAAGCTGGGCTCTCACATGTGCCTCGACCAGGTGGCTCTTCCTTAAGTTGCCCACACGCCACATCAGACAGAGCTTGTTGTCCCTCATGGCCACTGTAGCGTTATGGCTGAAAACCAGTGTTTCATTCCTCTTCTTGGGCTTTGCCATTTTTGCCATGACTGCACCAATGATGAAGGCGTCAATGATGCAGCCCACAATGCTCTGGAACACCACCATAAAGACAGCCACTGGGCACTCCTCCGTTACGTATCTGAAGCCATAACCGATCGTCGTTTGAGTCTCAATGGAGAACAGGAAGGCACCAGTGAAGCTACTAACATTGGAGACACATGGATGGTCATTATTTTCTAAGTCCCCGTGAAAGATGGCCACCAGCCAGAAGACGCAGCCAAAAAACAGCCAGGACAGGAGGAAGGCCAGGCAGAAGATGATGAACATCCACCTCCAGCGGATGTCCACACATGTGGTAAAGATGTCAGCCAAGTACCGCTGACCCTTCTCGCTCACGTTGATGAACTGCACGTTGCAGTGACCGTCCTTCTTTACAAATCTGCTCTGCGGCTGGTGCCTCGTGTGCACCTTGCCCTTGCTGTTGCCGTTGGGTACTGCCATTGTGGCAAGCTTCATGCCGTCCTCCTCTGATGACACAATGCTGTAGCGGCTGGCTCGCACGCTTCCCATCACCTCAGTCTGGGAGGGCTGTGCTGCTTCTGCTTTGGAAAACAGTCTAAGTTTCTGGAAAAAGCGTTGGAGAAACAGTTTTGAAACACTTCTGGGACCAACTCAGAGAGGAAATGGTTACAAAATGAGGCGGGCTGAAGGGATCCCTCTTCAGCCTCACTGGCCTCTGGATGCAGTGCAACAAAAGGAGGGTGAAGTGGTCACTCCTCTTTCATTGGGCGACTGGGCCTCATCAATGTCAAGTGCTACAAGGAAACAGAGACAGAAGGTGTCAATTAGGAAAACTAGCATCCAGATACATAAAGGTAAGTGAGCCTGCTGAACATGAAATCCCAATAGCTTGTCAGACGTGCATGCAGCCTGAGAAAAACCATCAAGAACTTAATACACGGGGCCAGAAAAGCTCACCTCTGTGCCAACAATATTTCATCCTGTTATGACAAACAACAACAGTGATATTTAACCCTCATCTAACATTTCAGCTTCCACTGAGAGAGGCCACACAGTAATTGCACTCAGGTCCCGTTATTGGCCATTTACAAAGTGGACTTATTTTTCTTGGCTGTGCCATGCTGACCTGGTCATTTCTTGCCAGACTGCGGGCTGCTGTGTTTCTATGGGATCTCGTGCTGCTGGTCTTGCACTGCTGATGGATTATGTAAACTATTTACACTGAGAAAGCCCAGATATGCAAACTATTTTCCTTCCTCTCATCCCTCAAACAATATTCAGCAAAATTTGAGCATGCACAACAACCTGCGACTGAAAATCCCCCCTCCCAAAAAAATAAAAAATAAAAAATCAGACGTAGATGCATCTAGGTGCTCAGTGAGGTGAAAATCACCCGAGCTGTTTAGCTAACGCAACTTAAAGTTCATTTTATTATGTACTACTACCATTATTATGACATCATCTAGCTAGTAAGAAAGATTTTAAGGTTTCAAGGAGACACTAAATGTGTGAAAACATTCAACTTGATTCAGCTTTCACCAGGTCAGTTTCAGGGTGGAAATTTGTCATTTTTCGATAGGTTTTGAGGAAAAAACGTGTGCATAAGAGACATGCAGCTTGTTGACGTTCAGAAAGCCCTCAGGGGTTTCTCCTCTCTGCTGCGATAACAGCTGCCCCACGAGGATTTTCTCAGCACAACTAAAACACCTCTCATTAATTTTCCTAGCAACAGGGTCTATATCGACCTAGCACTGCCTCCAGTGCCCTGTTATGTTTTTTCTGCGTTTGTTAGGATCGATTTCTCCTTGTGGCATGAGGCTTTAAGATGGGAAAGAAGTTGGCAGCAGAGAGCAGAAAGTTCCTCCGGGCCTGGAGGGTATCACATGCACCCTTAAAGCACAGAATATGTTGCCACAGCTGAGTCATACTGAAGTTTCACACCTGCAGGATGTTTAACTGGCTGATGCAATTTGGGCTTTTACTTACTTTGATTTAACTTCAAAAAAACGAGAGAAGGCACAGTTGAGTAAAGTTCAGCCCATCAGTACATTATTTAATGTGCATGCTGATTGCAGTGTAAGCTGCACTGTTGACCAGTGTGTATTTTTTCTTCACACGGTGGCTTAAGTGCGCAGTACAGAAAAACTGCACGAATACAGCGTGTTTTCCTTTTCTCATTCAAAACAACCGAATATTTAACAATTTTTAACTATTTTAGAAAAAAAACAGTTGTACAACATTTCCTGAATAAGTAAACTCAAAATCAAAACTGTTGTTTTATTATTATTATTATTATTGCTGTATACACTTTTTTTAGCCTTTTAAACGTCGCTAAAAGAGTATCTAATCGTAAAGAGGCGGGCAGAGCTGCTCTCAGGCTGCACCAGATGCCAGCGACAAATGTTAACAGGTGCGAGGGGAAAAAAGGAGCTGCCTTCTGATGCAATCACCCGCACAGAGACGGACAGACCCTCAGACTGACAAAGACCCGCAGGTTTCGCTTCAACCGCAGCGTCACACTCGGGACCTCAGTGTGAAGCTTGAAGCGGTTATGACATGATAAAGTCAACTTTTGGCGGGCCATCTGACTTCTGTGACAACAGAGAAGCCAGGGAGCTTGCGTGTGGAGAATCAAACCATCACACACGCTCCTCAGACATGCGTAAAGCACCTAATAAAGCATAACATCTTACATTAAAGCGCAAGAGCAGTAGATCTGTACAAGGAACGACTTAAAAGAAAATATCGTCTCATCTACCTGTTGCTCATTTGTAGACCGGTTGGAATCACCTCGGTGAAATAGTAATCCAGACTTCCTCTTGGGTTTTTGGGGGGGCTTTTGCGGATTCTTTTACAACCAGCGTCGTCTCCGTGCGTCTGCTTATTTTCAGTTTTGTATTATTATTATTTTGGAATCAACAGGATAAAACCACAAACCTTCTCTCATCTCTCTGGAAGACCGGTCTCTACTATGTGCTTCGCACTGAGTTCCCCCAAAGCATTTTAAACAGTAGCGCACCGGCACGGCCCGCCCACCGGCTCCGCGCCCGGCCAATGACTGGGAGGAGGGGGGGGGGGGCGAACGCGCACCGTGGTAGAGGCGTAATAACTCGCTGTTTTTTCTGTCATTTCGAGCGTTTGATCCACGCGAGCGATGAGAACAGGACACAACAAGAAGGAATGGCGAGCAATTACACTGTAGCTGGGCCACGACGCGATAAATATAAAAAACGAGGGGTGAGGGCGAAAAGTTAAAACACGAAGCGGCATAAATATAAATATTATTTTCATGGGTCTAGAAAACAAAACGTCCACGTGGTACATTTGGATGAAGTTTGCGGCTAAGATAAATGCGTTAAAGGTGGTGTGCAACTACTTTATCCTAGTAACACAAACAGAAGAAAATCCGTTTTTTAATCCCTTTCAAACTCGAGGAATCTGGGACTTCCACGCCTCTTCCCACCTGCTCCTGACAGTTTGCTTGTCATTCTTTTTTTTTTTCTGTGATATTCGCTGTTTTCTTAGATCTTCTTTTTTAATGTGAGTATGGAAAATGTGCTCTGTTGGAAAGAATGACTCACTCAATAAAGGCCTACATGCCTGTATTATGATATGACAGTCTTTCTCCACTGAGCTATCGAGTTGCTTCGGATGTTTAGACTGTGCATCTGTTGCCCTATAATTTTAGGTCAGGCTCGTAGTTGTGCTGCCTTAAAGCCATTGACTAAATCATTCTTCCTGCTTACTAATTCATGATAAACATTACCCGCAACTGCGTGCTTTTTCACCAAGCCTTTTGTTAGTTTTATTTTTAGTTCTGGGTATTTATAGCAGCGCATATATTTAGCCCAAACCACCTGTGTCAGTGAGCTGTGCGCCCTATGTGTGTTTGCTTTCCATGCCCAATTTCCAGCAATAAAGGGAGCGACACATGCAGCGGGTCGGTGCTGCATGTGGACCACAAGGTGGAGAGCTGGAGACTGGAATTAACCACGCCAGTGCCTCCCACACAGAGAGCTCTGAAATGTGACAGAGGGGAACTCGGGCTGACCTCTTCAAGCAGCTTTGTGTCACGGCAGCACCATGTCTGGAGAATTCAGATGAAATATGTAAACACGGTAGAGTCTTGATGTTAATTACAACGTTTTGACATCAGTAAAGACTAGATTTTTCAGCCTTTTGCACTCCAATGCTTGTGTTTTTAGCCTTTTAAACTAATGCAGGACTGAGAAGGCGCTGAGATTTCTGAGCCACTGGCCAATAATGATTGTTGTTGGCCTTTTTAATAGCCTGAGAGGGTGAATGGAGGGCTACAGCCTGGACAGCTCACCAGTTCATCATACGCAGCCACACGCGGTCACATCTACAGCCAATGTAGACTCACCAGTTATCCTAACGAGCATGAACAGTATCCCCGCTTTAAACCATCAAATTGTTTTATGCAGAGAATAAACATGATATAATTCATTGCTAATCTTCGAGCTGCTGGTTTTGGTACCAGTGGACAGAGTCATGCCAGCTCTCATGAACTCCTTTTTCCAGTTGTGTTCCTGATGTAAGCTAAATGGCTGCTGGCTTCATATTTACTCTGCTCTTTGTGTCTCTATTATAGTCTCTAATCATGTTTCCTAATGTGGACCCACCACAAGCAGGAACAAAAGCTGGATCTTCAGAGCTAACATTTGCAAAACTGCTTTTTTGCATCCTTAATGCCAAGAGTAAGTAATGCATGTGTATAAATATAGATCTGAATATATTTATTTCTGTAGGAGTGATGAGTGCTGTGTTGTTTTGTTTTCCAGTACACTCTGGGTCCAATTTTCTGTCTTTAAGCGATTATACAGAGAGAGACTGACTATGTGTGGAAGTCTGTTTGTGTTTTACTGTTAGCCAAGCTACTGTTAGCCTCTGTGCTATAGCTGAGACTTGGTGGGGAGTGTTATGGTCTAGCTTCATTTAGCAGATGTTAGCAAGTCCTCTGTGTCCAAAGACAACTGTTAGCTGTATCTCACCTGCTCTTTATAATGTATTTCATCTTTTAATAGTAGATTTATGTTTTTATCACACAGAATACACACATGGAAGCTGATCATGACGGGGCTATATGTGACAAAGAAAATGCCCAGTTGGATACAAGTGTCTTCATTCAAGCTGTGGCGGTCCTCCCTGGTTCGGCTAGCACAGGCGTGTGTCTGCTGTCCACCAGAGCTCAAACACATGTTTGAACATATTTTAGAAGGTGCAAACTCTAAAAAACTAAAACCCATGGGAGCCAGCAGGCTTTAGTGTTAAGTTTAAGATAAAAATAGAGGTAACTAAATCAGTTTTCTTGGAATTTAAAAAAACAAAACATGATTAGTTTTGCAGGAGATGGTCTGTATCTCATTGTACAACTGTACAGTGACAATAAAGGCATTCTATCTATCTATCTATCTATCTATCTATCTATCTATCTATCTATCTATCTATCTATCTATCTATCTATCTATCTATCTATCTATCTATCTATCTATCTATCTATCTATCTATCTATCTATCTATCTAAACTGTTGTGCAAAAGTCTTGAACCACCCATTTATTTGTTTTTGCTATGGAAATGGATGCAATGATTTATTACAGTGTGCAAGTATACATGGAAATACAGTAAACAGAGTTTTCTACAAGTCTAATGACATTGAAAGTCAACATTTGGTATGAGCAACTTCATTCTTCAACACAGTCTAAACTTACTGAGACGGCTTTCTGTTGGCAACAAAGCAGGAACAAATTGGTTCTTTGCCAAGTTGTCCCTTATGGGCAGAAACGGCCCTAACCAATCTGGCGCCCTAGGCAAGATTTTAGGTGGCGCCCCCCTACATCAGCAGTGTAGTGTAATGTTGTAACAAATAATATTTCTATTAAATAAGCTTTACTTTGCATTTTAATTAACGTGGGATTATTTTTTGTATTTAGAAATAATAGTACCAACTTTTTTTTTTTTTTCAACATTTGTGGCACTGGCGTGGCGCCCCCTGATGGACGGCGCCCTTAGCATTTGCCTATACGGCAAATTAGGTTTCCTCCAAACCTAATTCATCCCTTCCACCTACCTTCCTCTCGAACTGCCTTATGGAGATTAGATCATGGTTCTCCTACAAACTTAACAGTAATAAAACAGAAGTTTTACTCGTTGGTACAGCCTCTATCTTAACCAAATTTCACAGTTTCTCCATTAATATTGACAATTCCCCTACCCTTCCTTCCCCACAGGTAAAGAGTTAGGGTGTCATACTTGACAGTACTCTCGCATTTCAGTCTCACATTAATTACATAACCCGGTCTGCGTACTTTCACTTGCGTAACATTAACCGACTTCGTCCCTTCCTTACTCCCCATGCTGCTGCAATCTTTGTCCATAGTCTTATTACTTCCTGGATCAATTATTGCAGCTCCCTCTTGTTTGCTCTCCCCAATAAGTCCCTCCATAAACTTCAGCTTCTTCAGAATTCTGCAGCTCAGGTCATAACTCGTACTCCCTTAAGAGACCATATTACCAATTCTTCAACAGCTTCACTGGTTGCCCATAGAAGCCAGGATAAGCTTTAAAATCTTAGTTCTCACGTTTAAGTGCATTCATAACCTTGACCCTCCTTATCTCTGTGATCTGCTTCATATCACCACAGTTTCCCGCTCTCTCAGATCTTCATCTACCACTCATCTTCTTGTTCCTTCTGCTCGTCTCATCACTGTGGGGCACAGAGCTTTCAGTCGCTCTGCTCCTCGGCTCTGGAGCTCACTTCCTTCCATCTTAACAAATATAGATTCCCTTCTCTTATTTAAGTCACAGCTCAAAACCTACTTGTTTAAACTGGGTTACTCGCTTTAATACAGATCCTACTTGCTGTCAAATCTTGTTTATTTGTTTTTTTGTTTTTATTTGTTGTTGTTTTTTCATTTTAATTAATTTTAATCTACTGTTTTATTGATATCTTTTTCTCTTTGTAAGGTGACCTTGGGTTTTAGAAAGGCACCCTCAAATAAAATGCATTATTGTTATTATTATTAGAGGTTTCCTCCTGTAAAAAGGGAGTTTTTCCTTCCCACTGTCAGCAGAGTGCTAGCTCATAGGGGTTCGTCTGATTGTTGGGGTCTTTCTGTTTTCTCTGTATTATTGTAGGGTCCTTATCTTACAGTATACAGTGACTTAAGGCAAATGTTGTTGTGCTTTGTTGCTATACAGATATTAAAATATATATTTTAAATTGAATCTCACATGTTTATAGAAGCAGAATGTCAACCAGTATTCAATTGATTTTGTTTGGTGTTTATTTCTGATATAATTTTCTGATGTCCGGTAACCCTTCTGGGGGGCACGTGCCACACCCATTTGTAAAATCCTGGAAACACCTCTGCTCATATTACATGATTTAAGTTCTTTATATTTCTCAAAATTAATCTCCACTTACAGACTAGATTCCTCTATGTTCTCCTCCTGCTTCTTTCTGCAGGTAGTAGCATAAAGTTTGCATTATTCATTATTGCCATAGGAAGATGGTACACCTGTATACAACTCGAACTCATGAATGATGCATCACATCTTTATGGCGCTGCGGCATCTATACAGCGAGTGATGGGTGTGGCTGGAGTTGTCAGATGCTGCACAGAAAGTAATTATACTGTAGATGTTTTTAAGCCTCTGTCCAAGGGAGAGTTGTTCATGTTGCTCTTCACATCGACCAACTTCCGCACACGCCGCTCGTCAGCAACACTACAAATTTACTTGGACTTTCTCTTGATGCTGAGAATTATAATTCTCTTTAGTCCCTCCTTTAAAACAAGAATGTGGCTTTCAAGGTACTCTGTGTATTGTGTCAACATCAAGGATCATTAAAAGCCATGAAATTAGTGACTCATTGGTTTCACTGTAATAACAGTGTATGTTTAGCTATTCTAATAACAAGCCAATCAAATGTCCTTATGCAGTGAGGTCAGTGGTGATCATAAGACAGAGGGGGTCAGACAGGCCTGTAAAAACTAAACTGTGGCCGTCCTGGGGGCCTCTGTGGGATGACGCCGTTCATCTGAAAACAAATTTTGCTTCAGTTGCAGATGAGCTTCCAAATGTGAAGTCAGGCTTTATTTACAAGCAGCTGCAGCCAAAAGTTCTGTTTCATCATGAAAGGATCAGCGTGAAGTGTTACTGAAAGTTTGTGACGTTATTTCAGTTGTACTTGTTTTGTTTCAAGGGGAAAAAAATCACTGCGTCTATAAATAGATGTTTAAAAAGACCGGCCAGTGGGTGAATTCGGTCATCTGGACAATCCTGTGCTTCAGCTTGGGGAAGACTCTGTTCTTTTCCAGTGCACAATTCAAGCTCCATAGTGATATGGTTGGATGAGTATAATGTGGAAGAACTTGACTGGCCCACACAGACCACAACCATATCAAACACCTTTGAGATGAATCAGCATGAAAACTGCAAGCCCGGCCCTTTTGTCCAACATCAGCATCTGACCTCAAGAATGTTCTTCTAAATGAATGAGTGAAAATCTCCACAGTATCTTCAGAAAGCCTTCCCAGAAGAGCTGAAGAGCTCCGTGCAAGATACAAACTGTCTGAAGACATCAGCAAACAAAAGCTGAAGAGTTACAGGTGAACGGTGCATCATCAGGCCCACTGAGAGCGTGCCCAGGCTGGTCGGACCCTCTAACACAGTCAGAATCTGAGTGAACAAAACTGAGCGATTGAGTTGCCTGACGGGAAGACCGTTAAAGCAGCATGCAACATCACCATGGCCTGAACAACATCAAGCGCTTGGAACTGACCAGTTTTACATACGTGATGAAAAAGAATACATGTTTTTAATGGGATTCTGCAGCGGTGCAAATCAAAGCCACAAAGCAGCGTGTGGGGCCGGAGCATCTGGTTATCGTTGTCTGTCTGGTTACTTCACATTAAAGTGACTTTCCCGATCAAAGCTTTTGTTCTCAGACACAAACCATGATCCATCTTAGGGATGATCATCAAAGTTGATACACAAACCATATATGTAAGCATCACTTTTTAAAATCTTTGACAATGGTAGCCTTTTATAATTAGCATTTTTTTCAGATGTAACAAAAATCTTCTTGGAAATACTTTTTTTTTTCCACAGTGCCTTCTCCGCATCTCTTCCTCAAATCATAAAATATTTATGCATCTGCATTTTTTTTAACTTAACAAAAAGCAAACAAGTTTCTGTGTGTGTGTGTGTGTGTGTGTGTGTGTGTGTGTGTGTGTGTGTGTGTGTGTGGGAACAAAATGCCAGTCCCCACACGTTTGAAGGCATTTTTGAGGCTCAAAATGTGGTTTTAGTGTCAGGGTTACAGTTGGGTTATGGTTAGGTTTAGGCTAAGGATTAGGGTTAGGCATTCATTTTTGATGGTTAGGGTAAGCAGCTAGGGAAGCATTATGTCAATTAATTAAGATATAAAAATGAGTTTGTTTGTGTGTGTGCAAGACAGAGAGAAAGATGGCTTGACGAGCAGGTTTTATTTAAAATTACTAAACAAAGATTCCTCCACCACAAACATAAAAGAACAGAACATTTTCCCTGTGTGTTATATAAACTTTGACTTACATCATAATATGGGATGTTACTGTAGTCACCTGCATGACTTCAATTTATTTGCCATCAGCAACGCCAAGACTTTAAACTTTACATTAAATATTTGACCTCTTGAGTCAAAGTCATATAGCCTTCCCCTTTAGAGGCTGTTCTTTATTATCTCATCCTGGCTCATAATTACTCATTTTTTAACCTTAAGGACACATACATATGATCACTTTTTCTCATAAAAATTTCTCAGTGCAAGTTTTACAACTTTGTGTTTTTAACACAGAGTGACACCCGCTAAACCCAATCCAGTCAGCATGGTAATCAGTAATCACAGTTACGTGCTTGTGGTTATTGCAGCCTGGTTGTACCCCAGTGTAGTCGAGCGTGGATGAACTCATCTCCAGTGTTTTTCAGATAAATGTTCTGATCCTGTGAACTCTAGTTTTAAGAACTCCACCTAATAAGCGGTAAAAAATGTTGTACTGAACCGGATGCTCAGGTGCTGTACTATCAGTATTATTTTGACAATAAGCCAAACAAGGGTTTGTGTTTACACTGCATTGTTGTGCCCGTGTTTAGACACAGAAACGGTAAAAGTCATTAGTTCAAAAGTGGAAAATGTACATTTCATTCATGAAATTCCTTTGCTGCTTATACAATTTTGGTCACATGGGGCGATCGTGGCTCAAGATTTGGGAGTTCGCCTTGTAATCGGAAGGTTGCCGGTTTGAGCCCCGGCTTGGACAGTCTCGGTCGTTGTGTCCTTGGGCAAGACACTTCACCCGTTGCCTACTGGTGGTGGTCAGAGGGCCCGGTGGCGCCAGTGTCCGGAAGCCTCGCCTCTGTCAGTACGCCCCACGGTGGCTGTGGCTACAATGTAGCTGCCAGCACCAGTGTGTGAATGGGTGGATGACTGGATATGTAAAGCGCTTTGAGGTCCTTAGGGACTAGTAAAGCGCTATACAAATACAGGCCGTTTACCATCTTCCTGCAAAATATTAAAACAAATAAAATTAAGATGTACCAAGCCACGCTCAATGGGGAAGATGTGAGGTCTTATATTGGGAGGCTTCAACAAAAGTTAGAACAATGACCTCTGTCTGCTGACAGCACTGGGTATTTTAACTGTGTTATCTGCCACAAGGACCGTCCAGCTGCCTGTACATAAAGCAAAGGGTTTATCAAGCTTCTGTGAGGTTAGAACTTCAGAATCTGGATCACCACACCGGCTATCGTCACCTACTTTTGTAAAGTCAAGTGATATTTCCAAAAGCCTGTCTATATTTGAAACTATTTATCAATTTCTCAAGCTGCACAAGCTCAAACTTTGTCCCATCATGAACACCATTGCAGGATTCTTTGATGAAATAGAATTTCACAGCTTTGCTTTCAATTTTCTTCACTTGACTGATTATTTGGCTGAGTCAGAGTTTCTTGATCCTGACTATTGTCTGATTGAGATGGTGCAACACTTGGTATAGGTTGGCTGTCACTCACAAGTTCCACCTTTACCATCGGGGGTTTCAAATATTTATCACGGTGATCCTGAGATGGCGATTGTGAAGGGAGCCGTGGGGAAGAGCTGGGTGAATGTCGAGGTGAGTGTCGTGTGAGCTGCAGTTGCTTCTTCTCTTCGAACTCCTTAGCGCTAACCAGGGGGACGTGTATCTTTTCAGTGCGATGGAACAAGTTGTAATCCACCCTGTAGCTCTTCCTGCCGACTCTGATCATCTCCTGGAACAGCTGACCCCAGAGGATCTCGTTTGGAGTGTAAGAGGTTCGCGTCTGATGCAGAATACCTGTGGAGTCATCTGTGTAGGTAAATGACACAACCAGTTCAAAGTCTGCTCTCTGCAGATCAGCATAAGTCATGGAGTACAGCGGGCTGCCAGGTTCAATCTTGTGATAGATGGTGGTTGGTGTGGCGAGGATGATGTCCTTCTGCTGGATGATCAAGTCTTCATAAGTCACATCAGCTCTCCCAGTGGCGTGCATCGTACTGCGGACTATCTGGGCGGTAGCTGTCCCCTCCACCAAGTGGTACCTGCGGAAGTCCCCAACTCTCCAGGAAAGATAAATGTAACCATTACGAAGGTTGATGACAGCACGGTTGCTGAAGCCCACCGTCTGCGCCCTCTTTCTGGCCGAGGCCATTTTGGCAACAGCAATTCCAATGACGAACGTATCAATGAAGCAGCTCATGACGTCTTGTATGGTGACGATGATGATGGCATGCATGCAGTTCTCAGACATTCCTCTGAATCCGTAACCAATGGTGGTCTGAGTTTCGAGCGAGAAGAGGAAAGCGGCTGTGAAGCTGCGGACTTCAAACACGCAGGGTTCAGTGTTGGGATCCTTGATGTCTCCATTAGCGAGAGCGATGACCCAGAAGAGGATTCCAAAAAAGAGCCAGGACAGAATGTAAGAGAGAGCAAAGATCAGAAACATCACCCTCCATCTGATCTCCACCAAGGTGGTAAAGATGTCGGTCACAAACAGCAGCCTCTCCTCAGGAACATGGCGGAACATGATGTTAGAGCTGCCTTCTTTACGTACGTAGCGGTATTTGTTGGGTCGGGGTCCATTTTCGGTCTTCATGGGGATTTCATCAGTGCGGCTCACAGACGTATACTGTCTGTGATGCATCTTCCAGAGGCTGCAGGGAACATATCAAAGATATCATATGCAAAAATGCAAAAACAATGACAAAGACAATAACAGATCATTCTTTGATGTTGCAAGGTGGTTAGTACCATGACTAGAAGGTTCCTGGTTTGAACTTCTGCTCGGTTTAATTGGTGAGTCTAAATATTTTTAGGAGTGGATGTGAAAGTGAATGGTTCCCCATGGACTGCCTGAGATCTATCCCACCTTATGTCCAAAGTCAGCTTGGAGAGTCTTTGTAAGGGATAAGCAGTTAACAAAACGTATGGAACGATGGATATTCTGATATTGTCATTGAATAACCACTTAAGTATTTTTTAAAGGAAAGATCCAACCATAAACCATCGTTTGCATTATGGTTTTAAAATATGAGAACATGTTGCTTTCCCTGCTCTTACCTTACTTTAAACAGTATATTTGAATTTTTTTGGCCTGTTGGGCGGATAACACAGGATATTTGTGCAAATCAACTGTCTTCAGGATGTTTTTCTTTGGATTAATCTTGAAAATAGCAAAAAAATTAAATTAAATGATAATAAAATCATTTGTTTGGGGTTTTTTTTTAAGCTAGAAAGGCTGGATGTGTCATGGTCTGTGGGAGTGCCTGGAGGGGTTTTCCTTCTGTGGCTGCTGAGCCATCCCTTGGGGGCGGAGACTTCAGTGCTTCACCTGAGCCTCATCTGCGAGCAATCAGCGGGAGACCTACTTAAGCTGACTCAACTGGCTCCTCTTCATCAGTTTGTTCTACTCTTCTTGGTGATAAATGACGTTTACCCTTCGTGGTGGTCCTTGTGTGATTTATCTCTTGGAGTAATTTCTGTCCTCCCTTCATTCAGCGGAGTTCCAACCCTGGCTTCACCTTACTTGGACAGTCTCTGTCTCCCAGCCTGCCCTCCGACCTCCACGCTTCAGCTTGAGACCCTCCAGATGCTTTCCACGGACCTATCTCCCCTCAGTGATACTAACCCGGTCTGGCACAGTAAGGCAAACAATTCTTCAGTTTCTAACGATCAAGCTCCAGTTTTCTCTTCAGACTATAACTACCTCTCCCTCTGTTACAGAATATTCCCCCGGCTCTCTGACCTCTTCCCCATTCCTGCAACTAGCCTTATTGGGCCTCACTCGTTACTTTAGGTCACTGTTCCAATTAAGTATCACTGTAAAGCACTCCTCGCCTGTGTTTGTCTGCGTTTTCGGGTCCACTTAACTGGACAAACCTTTCAGTTCATGACAGGATGGATAATCGTATCTCCCAGATCTTTAGAATTTACCTCCTAACTAACTTTGAATCAGTTCCTGACAAGAGTGTTAAAATCAACAGCTTTCTATAGTTTGCCACTTTGGACTGAGAGCTGTGCAGTTGGTATTGTAGTTAAATTGACCCAAAACCTGAGTGAAGGTCATTAGAGTAATGCAGGTCATGACAATTGGAGCCAACAGACAGACAAGCAGACGGGCAAGTCTGCAGACTGAACAGCCGCCGTCTGATGTCTGACCTAAATCAGGAGTCCAAAAATTGTGACACAAAAATGCACATTTTTGTTAAGGCTCTAATTACACTTCTGCACATGCACCTGAAATATCCTCATTTATATTCAGCTCCATATCCATGTTCAAACTGCCTCAGGAGAGTAGCAAAGTGCTAGATAAGAGTCGATCCATTTACTATTACCATTCATAAAGACAAACTGAATTAATTTTGACTCTACTGCTTATTAGCTATTGAGTGTTTTTGGTGTCACGATAAATTTCTGACAAGAAGCAGAGATGTGATATACATAAAGCTGTTTAATTATTTAACATCCTCATTTGGAACATCCCAAAGGGCTTTTTACTGTGAGAGTAAAATGCCCGCCCTCTTCCATTTTCCACTTTCTCTCTTTCCAGACTCTGATGCTGGAGGAATCAATTAAGAGTGGATGTCTCCCTGTATTGAAACATCAGTTGGTAATCTCCAAGGTTATGTCATTTGTGTGGTATTTTATAATTTTGTCTTCATTGTAGATTTGTTCTGAAGGTGTATTTTTAGGCAGCAATATGGGAATGTTTACCATGAATGATCCCACTTTTCCTGCTATTTGTGTTAATATGTTTAATCCTAATGGGGCAGTTGCCTGGAGATACAAAACTCACTGCAACAGTGCTTGCTCGAGCTGCCACTTCTTTAGCTTCTTACTTAGTTTTTGTTTAATAAGCCATTGCTAAGGTCATGGCATTCATGCACCTTCAGGCAGTAGTGGAATAAATCCATTAAAGGCTCATCTATTACGGTAATCATCATTAGACGATTAAAAGTTCTGAAAATGCATCAAACAGAAGATTTCATGTGAATTGTGCTGTTTTATCTTGTTTTATGCCACAGATTAATGTCTTTTGCACATATTTCCATGCAGAGTTTTGCTGCTGTCCAAAATCAATGGCCCAAGATCCTTTTTTTTTCTGGGTGGAGGTCAAAGTACTGTCAGAGGGCCAATAAAGGAAACACCACTGCATTGAACTGGTCAAAGTTAGCAGGGGAAAAATTAATGTGGAAACTGGAATAGTGTCATGGTGCGATCACGGGCAGAAGAAGGATCAATCACAGCCAAACCACTGAGAGCATCCTCTACGCCCAAAACAAATGGGTTTTGAATCACCGCTATCTGACTGAGTGAACCGGGCTCCAGTCACAGACTCCACTTTCTTCTGGCCACAGTGAACATCCCCACTGCCAGAGCATGGAGCTCGCTCCATGAGGTCATAGAAACAACGTCCTGTTAGCTTCCCATAATCCCTTCCTAAATACCCTGATAATACAAAAAGAGAAAAGTGCAGCTTCCTACTGGAAAGTAACTGACACTGAGTTACTGATTCATTTGTAGGTTATCAATTTGAAATCTAACTTTTAGTTCCCATGTTTTTCAGAACACTAGAAAAGTGAAGGCAGTCATCGACTGTTCATTAAGATGTGTCAAACGATTCATGTATTTGATACTTTTCTTTAGTCGTATAGATTTAAGCTTCCAACAAATACTCAGTTTACATGAAACAAAGTGAAAACCACGTTCGTTACTGAACACTGGTCGTTTCAGACTTAGATACAGTAAGTCAGTCCACCACTTTGGTCCATACCAAGATATGTAAAACAATTTCAATGACTGAATAGCTGGACTGCTAAGATATTTATTCATTTTTTTTAGATATTCGTAGTGTTCAAATGAATAAATCTGACTTTATTTTGGTAATCGTGCTGCTTTTTTCTTTTAGCAGCTCCAAGTCTGTCAAACTTCTCAGTGATTCTCTGCAAGATCTCAGCGTTTTCACTGAAGAATGTCCACTCTCAGGACTAGTAGCATTCATAGGCTTTAGTACATGAGTCCTGACTTTTGCTCTCGAGCTGTATGATACACATTATTAGGTATACATACACTCAACAAAAATATAAACGCAACACTTTTGTTTTTGCTCCCATTCCCCATGGGATGGACGTAGAGACCTAAAATTCATTCCAGATACACAATATAACCATCCCTCCCAAACAGTGGTCACAAATCAGTCCAAATGGCACATCTGCTATATTGAGATAATCCATCCCACCTCACAGGTGTGCCACATCAGGATGCTGATCTGACATGAGTAGTGCACAGGTGTACCTCAGACTGCCCACAACAAAAGGCCACCCTGGAATGTGCAGTTTTTTGCGCTATTGGGGGTCTGGGGACCCAGAACCGGTCAGTATCTGGTGTGACCACCATTTGCCTCATGCAGTGCAACACATCGTCGCATGGAGTCTATCAGATTGTCAATTGTGGCCTGTGGAATGTTGGTCCACTCCACTTCAATGGCTGTGCGAGGTTGTTGGATATTCGTGGGAACTGGTACACGCTGTCGTATACGCCGGTCAAGCACATCCCGAACATGCTCAATGGGTGACATGTCCGGTGAGTATGCTGGCCATGCAAGAACTGGGACATTCTCAGCTGCCATCTGCCCTGAACAATGTGAACCATGATTCATCCGTGAAGCGCACACCTCTCCAACGTGCCAGACGCCATCGAATGTGAGCATTTGCCCACACAAGTCTGTTACGGCGACGAGCTGGAGTCAGGTCAAGACCCCGATGAGGACGACGGGCATGCAGTTGAGCGTCCCTGAGACGGTTTCTGACAGTTTGTGCAGAAATTGTTTGGTTGTGCAAACCAATTGTTCCAGCAGCTGTCTGGGTGGCTGGTCTCAGACGATCTTGGAGGTGAACCTGCTGGATGTGGAGGTCCTGGGCTGGTGTGGTTACACGAGGTCTGTGGTTGTGAGGCCGGTTGGATGTGCTGCCATATTCTCTGAAACGCCTGTGGAGACGGCTTATGGTTGAGAAATGAACATTCAATGCACGGGCGACAGATCTGGTTGACATTCCTGCTGTCAGCATGCCAATTGCACGCTCCCTCATTGCTTGTGGCATCTGTGGCATTTTGCTGTGAGACAAAACTGCACATTCCAGGGTGGCCTTTTGTTGTGGGCAGTCTGAGGTACACCTGTGCACTACTCATGATGTCAGATCAGCATCCTGATGTGGCACACCTGTGAGGTGGGATGGATTATCTTAATATAGCAGATGTGCCCACTACCACACATTTGGACTGATTTGTGACCACTGTTTGGGAGGGATGGTTATATTGTGTATCTGGAATGAATTTTAGGTCTCTACGTCCATCCCATGGGGAATGGGAGCAGAAACAAAAGTGTTGCGTTTATATTTTTGTTCAGTGTATATAAGTTGCAGGGTGCTGCAGTGGTTATCACTGCTACATCACACCAAAAAAGATTCTGGGTTTGAATTCAGTGGCCATCGTGCTCCTTTCTGTGTGGACATTTTGGGTGCAGCACCATATGCTACTAAAGCTACAGTAACTAACTGCCAACTGATTGTGGAGTACACATTCTTTCTGTAGTGAGCATCAGTTGTTGGGATTCAAGATCCTTTATTTGTCACATGCATAGTTATACGAGTACAACACGCAGTGACATGTATCCTGACACGCTCCTCGACTGTGCAAAAAGCGAGAGAACATTATATACATTTAGTGACTCTATACAGGGGGACATTATGTGCAGTAAGTAGCATTATACGCACTGGGCGCGTCACTGACCGGTCTCTAGGCATGCTTCACCAGGGTTTAGCAATAAGTGACTGCCAGCAACAACTCGCTAACTGTTTGGGAAATACCGCTTTGTCTCTTGTGGCCCGTGATTGGCAGTCAATCGCCCACCACTCTCAAGGTCTGTGTGACATGACCTTAGATTAACTGATTGGCTGTAACTGGCTGAAAGTATGATTGAGAGTATGAATGAGTGTCTTTGTGTTAATTCTGTGATAGACTGGTGACCTGTCTAGGGTGTACCCCACCAAATCCCTGCATTGGTTATGCAATTTAAAAAAATAATGGACATTTATGGTGCATATTAATCCTGGCATAAGAAAGATAACGTGTGTATGTTAGTTATGCTGCAATAGGCCTGCTGAGCATTTCCTGTTCACTCACATATTTTTATTCCCCTTTGCATTTAATCATCAGTTATTCTCAATATCTGGCTCTCTCTCTCCCTCCCCTCAGCCCATCCTCTTGAAAGGGAGTTTTTCCTTCCCACTGTCGCAAAACTGTTTCATACAATCACCCGATTGTTGCGGTTTTCCCTGTATTATTGTACAATCTTTATCTTATAATAAAAAATGCTTTACGGTGACTGTTGCTCTGATTTGGTGCTGTGTAAATAAAGCTGATTTGAATGTAAAATTTCAGAAAAATTTCAAATAAAAAAAAAATACAAATTAAAATGAACATGGTAAACATCTTGTTGGCCACGTACACAAATTGGGAAAATGCACATTAGATTTAGGTAATGTACATCTTCACATGTTTTGCAGCTACTGTTAAGAAATATTTTTTCTTCTCCTTCAGTCTAGACACCAGGACACGATGAAAACGAATCTAACAACGAATATTAAATGGAGTCATTAAAACTGCTCTTTAAGAGTAACACAAGCAGACAAGTTAAATTAAGATACTTTCATCTTGTTTCATGTGGTCAGCTAATAAATATAATTACTGCATTATTAATTTGACATTTCTTAAGGTGATGTAAGTGTTGTCAGAGTGAATTTGATCATAACAGGAAGTGGAATGTCAGGCTATGAAAAGACCTTTTAATCAGGGCCCAATGTGTTTTTAAATGTTTCAAGATACTAAGAAAAACAAAACCTGTTGCAGTCATGCGATGAATATACTGTACTGTAATCTGAGATTGCTTTGTTTCTCTAGGAAATGATAGACAGTCGTCGGAATATTCTTAGCAACGACTACAGCGGCATTCAGACAGGCCTCGCAGGTCCCTGTGAGATGTTGACTCATGAGGTTGGGCTGTTTTCACCACAACCACTTTGCTTAATTCTGTGTTCTGTGTACAAAACACAGCATCACACAGAACAACCAAAACACATCCTGACCTTTGGCATGACGTTTCCACTGCACTCAGAGTTGTGATACTTTATATTCCTGAGGTTTATGTCATTATCTTTGCAAACATTTTTGATAGCATCCTTTTGTGTTCTAAATTTAGCCTAAATGTCTAAGAATCAAAGGATGAACTCTGGGAACAACTTGGGCAATTGGCTTGTTTCCTCTCTTGCTCGGGGCACTTACAACTCCATTACATGCTCACTTACTGCAAATGACACTGTGCCACCCATTTGCGGTTCACTGAAACAGAACCGTGTATACGGGTGGCTAGCTCAACTCTACCCCGGAGCTTTCTGCCACCTCTAATGACCTTCAAAGCCTCCAATCTTTTGGGAATATTTCCAGCTCCCTTTAGACTTGCATTCAGTTGTCATTGAGCCTAGCTGCAGGAGGTTTAGTGCCTGAAGTTTTTAAATGCACAATAAAGGATGTTGGTCATTTTTAAGCAGCCCACTCCTGAAGGTTAATGGTTTATTCACGCTTCAAATACCACATAAACGAAACACGTGTTTGGATTTGTGTTCGCTTCATCAGAGACAGTTCTTCATATTTCAGTATATTTCTACTAATTTTAGTTTCTACCATCCTATTACAGTGTCATTGTTCAGGACTTATTTTTTTTAATTGTAGACCTGGGTAATTTAATTTAGAATAGAATAGAATAGAATAGAATTCAACTTTATTGTCATTGCACATGCACAGGTACAGGGCAACGAAATGCAGTTTGCATCCATCCAGAAGTGCTTTAGTGATATAGATATATTACAATATATATTAGCAATAGTATAGATATGTAAGTATATTACAGAAATGGGTCTATTATGGTATGTTATAATGTACACGGTATGAAGTATGTTGTGAATATTCTATAACTATAAGTATGTACAGGCTGTAGTGAGTACAAGCTATGTACAGGCTATGAACAGGATATAAATATGAAAAACTATACAGAATATGAAATAAATAACTTTAAAGAAATCTGAGATATACAGCTATACAGAAATGGGAACTATGCAAGTTGTAAACAGTTGTAGGATTAAAGATTATTGAATGTACAGAATGATTATTTACACAGAGCTATACAGTAGTGCAGTTAAGATAAGTGAGGGTGTAGATAGTTTCTACAGAGGCTATATAAAGTGCTGGTGGTTGTGAGTGGTGGTTCACTCCATGTTATTATTGTGTGTTTGAGGGTACAGTTGTCCATTGTGGGTGTGTGTATGTTCAGTCCATGAGTTTAACGTGGGTCAGATGTCAGGAGGCAGAGTTCAGGAGTCTGACAGCTGTGGGGAAGAAGCTGTTCTGGTACCTGGTGGTCTTAGTCCGGAGGCTCCTGTGGCGCCTCCCAGAGGGCAGGAGGGTGAAGAGTCCATGTGATGGGTGACTGGGGTCTTTGATGATTTTCCCAGCCCTTTTCAGACACCGCTTCCTGTAGATGTCTTTTATGGCAGGAAGTGGTGCTCTGGGCAGTTTTCACGACCCTCTGCAACGCCTTCCGGTCCGAGGCAGAGCAGTTCCCGTACCAGACTGTTATACAGTTGGTCAGGATGCTCTCGATGGTGCAACGATAGAAGTTCACCAGGATGTCTGAGGACAGGTGGTTCTTCCTCAGAGTCCTCAAGAAGAAGAGGCGCTGGTGAGCCTTCTTGACCAGCTTGGAGCAGTTGGTCGTCCAGGTGAGATCCTCGGAGATGTGGACTCCCAGGAACTTGAAGCTGCTCACACGCTCCACAGCCGTCCCCTTAATGTGGATGGGTGGATGTGGGTCAGCATTCCTCCTGTAGTCCACGATGAGCTCCTTGGTCTTCTCGGTGTTAAGCAGCAGGTTGTTTGTGTCGCACCACTCAGCCAGACGATCCACCTCCTCCCTGTAGGCGGCCTCATCGTTGTCACTGATGAGGCCAATCACCGTGGTGTCATCTGCAAACTTAATGATGGTGTTGGAACCATCAGCAGGTCTGCAGTCGTGGGTGAAGAGGGAGTAGAGGAAAGGGCTCATCACACAGCCTTGTGGTACACCGGTGTTCATTGTGATGGTAGATGAGCAGTGGTTATCCAGCCGGACATGTTGGGGGCGGTTGGTCAGGAAGTCCAGTAACCATTTGCAGATGAGGGAACTGATACCCAGGTCTGTCAGTTTCCTGATGAGTTGTGAGGGGTGGATTGTGTTGAATGCTGAACTGAAGTCTATAAACAGCATTCTGGCGTAGGTGTTGTTGTTGTCCAGGTGTGAGAGGACAGAGTGCAGTGCGATGGAGACTGCATCCTCTGTGCTCCTGTTCTGGCGGTATGCGAATTGGTGGGGGTCCAGGGTGGGGGGGAGACAGGATTTGAAGTGTGCTAGGACCAGCTGCTCTAAGCACTTAGTGATGATGGGGGTGAGTGCTACTGGGCGGTAGTCATTGAGGCAAGATGGGTTGGAGTTTTTGGGTATCGGGACGATGGAGGTGGATTTGAAGCAGGCCGGTACCACAGCGTGGGCCAAGGACAGATTGAATATGTCTGTGAGCACTTAAATGTGTTGTGTGACTTTTAAATTTTGCTACAACTGCACGATCTTTCTCCATAACCAGCATGACCTTTGCAGTCTGCATTCTTGCTTGTTTGAATGTTCAATAGACACATATTTATAAAACAGTCAGTGCTGCTGTGATGAGCCGTGCCACCTCTTACATTCACCTCATCTCTTTACTTTTGAAATTAATTTCCTGCATCGCTTAAAACACATGTGATGTTTAAAGTAACCCTCCAGGCAAAATCAGATTTCGTTGTGAAACACGAGTACAAGCATTACTTATCACCTTGACCACATCTCGTCATGTACTTTGTTTTTTTTAAACAGCCAGGCGTTGTGTTCCTGCTCGTACTACTGAAGCTCAGATTACCAATTGTTCTGCGTACTTCTTGCAGTAGAAGTTATTCATCTAATTATAAGAGCCTCAGGCAACCAATAGGTAACACCAGTGCTTATATAGTATACAGTAGGGAATTAGCTAAATGGGCAAAGACGTTTTACCATTTTTATCTAGTAGAATAAAATTATTTCTTTTATTCTTTGAAGTCTCTAAATCCATATTTAATGTCAGTTCCATCAGGCCTGCAGATCAGTTTGACACTCTGACACTGACATTTCTGATTAGCAAAACAGTAAAAATATAAAGACTTGACAGATCAGTTCTTACCTTTCTGTAAAGTTAAATGCTGATCAGAGTGCAGGACTGTCTGTACCTGGGTTGAGAGGTTCTCCGAGCAGCCACCTGCTGGAATGAACCAGCCCACTCGCCACTGTAAAAAACAAAGATTAACACCTCCCTTTAGCATCTTGTGATGTCACACAGGCAGGTGAGCATTTGTAATTTTGAAGGTGTGTCTATGCAGAGTAAGGAGGGCAGGAGTGCGTACATGTAGATACAACTTGGGCTTCGCACATGTTTCTGTTTTGCATGTCCAGATCAGTTAATACAATGCATACAGCTGAGTGCAAAAGTCTTGAGCCACACCTTATTCCTTTTGTTCCATTCTGTCGAGATGATCCCACACTGCTTTAATAACACTAAAGTGTTTCAGTTATTGGCATATTAAAAGAATAAGTCTCTGATAATCAGATGCTTTCCAGATGATATTGCATGGTGGATCACAAAATCACAGTACTTTTCTGCTCATTGTTCCGTTAGTTTTTGACGACGTCTCCAACACCACTGACTGAAATGCAGCCCATGACAGAGCCTCCACTGTGTTTCACAAATGCTGTTGGACCTCTCTCCTCCATACATGTTGATGATGACTTGAAACAGAAATTAAAAATTTGGATTCATCGCTCCATCAGACCTGTTGAATCAGTTTAGAGAGCATTTCTGACGAGGCTTTAGTGAACATTAGATGGATCAATTTAAGGGTCAGATATTCAGGTCTCTCAGGTTTTTGAAGAACCTGATTTTTTGGTATTGTTCATCTGCTGTAGATGGTACTTTCTACATAACTAAACATTAACATTTTATATCTGTCTAAAGACAATATTTTTTAGTTTCACACACTCACACACACAATTTAGAAAAATTTGTAAAAACAAACAAAAAAATACAGGTAAGATTAGTGCTTGAGTAACCTTGATATGCATCTGCAAGCTGCTTTGCAACCCAAGTGCACTCTGTGTCTGACTTAATCAAAGTCATATCTGTTCTCATCGATGCCTGCTCCGTTCTGGAGGTTTATACTATAGCCGTGCTGTTAGATACATCATAAATAAATGCAACACATCAGTGTTCTTTTGACTATATGTAAATACATTTCTGTTATGCATCCTGAAATGGTTTTGGTTACAAATTTCATCAGACTGATTCAGCAAGCGTGAACGGAGAAAATGCAGAACAGTAAAAACGTAGCCGCTAACCCATAACCGATGTGTTATGGGATTAGCTGTGAATTATAGGACTTGAACAGGAGGCTCAAAAAACAGTGAATAATAACAAGGCCGGAGCGGTCACACTGAGAATGTTACAGGTAAGAGTGTGAAGGAGCACATGCATGAACATCTGCTGGTAACAACACCAGCAGAAACGGTAATAATTCTAAAAATGTTGCAACAGCCAGCAGAATGTTAACTTAAATGTTTCCAAGGACGAGCTTTATTGGAGGCTTGGTTGCCATGTCACTTTCTTCACGTCATCTTTACAATCTCAAAAAGCTCTCAGCCTTTTGATTTCACCGCTCGTCATACATTTATGTCGTTATTATGCTTCAGGTGGAGTCTCTGTCTGAGTGATGGCGTGGGACCTCTACCTGTGAGGTTTGATGTTTCCTCGCAACTTTCCTTAGTTGACGAGGAATCGGTTTATTTGGTGTCAGCCTGTGAATCAGTCCTTCTCTTCGGCCTTTGGCTGTGCACGAAAAAGAAAACAACGTTTAGCTCATCCGCCTGCATTCACAACAACGAGTTAACAACTGGTGAACTCAGTGCTTTCTTGTACCTCTCTTTTTGAAAGGTCTAGTGTAAATTCCCTTATTCCCAGCGCTCAACTCAAACATCTAATCTCTTACTTAATAACTGCTCTGCTATTTCAGTCTTCTTCCAGGACCTAAAGCATGACTCAGGTTTCAAACAGGGAATTCTTTTGCCTGCAAGCCTGTGTGTGGTGGTGGAGAAAGCATTCATAAATCTTACTTTGATTGTACATGCAATCCTTTTCATATAGCTACAAACAAATCTGGGACTATGGAAATTAGAGCCTGCTGTTAGGTCAATAACCCCCTTAAGTGTTTATAGTATGAATAGTGGCAAGTAGATGCCACAAATGGCTGAAAGACTGACTTGTGCCTTTAAGTATGCCTGTCATTACAGCTAGCCTCGTGTTCTGTGCAGACGGTGGATGCTCATATTAAATGTTTTAAATAGTGAGGTCAGCGCATGGGTACGTAATCCCTATGAGCCAAAAGCTCAGGCTTCGCACTGCTCCAAACAAAAGGTAGACGTAGCCAAAGCGTTCCTACTCACTGGTTCCTGGACTTCATTTTGAATCTTTGCTGGTGCCATGTTGTTTTCATTTGGAGTCACAAGTGACCATATTTGGACAAGAGCGCTTTGAGGGCCCCGAAAAGCGCTATATAAATGCAATCCATTATTATTAAGAGAGTGGGGTGCCATGTTCTGAACTAACTGCCTGGCTAGATGCATCTATTAGAGTCACACGTCATGCACGGACACAGATACCTGCTCATTAGTCTTAAGAAACAGATTGGAAAAATAGAAGAAGTGGAAACTTTCTGTACTGCACAGCAGCAAACACAATCATGAGGTCCAGTTCTGGGAATTGGTGGAAGTGAGGCCCACCTGAGAGCCATCAGCTACCTTATGTTAGCACACCTGTCACCACACCCCTAACTTTAAGTCACTGTCCAAACAGCTGAGCTCCAACATTCATCCATCACACAGCCGAATAGGTTTTTCTACTCTTGGCTCTGTATGATGTCAGCGAGGGCAGATATTTACCTGCTAATAAGATATATGAGGATTACTTTGAATTGTGAATCATGCAAAGCTGCTCTAGTATTGAAAAATAGGGAGCTGGAAATAAGCTCTAAGTATGAAGTACCCTTCGTGTAGTTAAAAAAAAATTAGTTAAAAGATGTTATAGCAGCCTTTAGTCTCAGTGTAGGGGAAACTCACTGATTTTCATATTTTTTAACCATTCAGAAAAAGATCAAATCTCCTTTATCAGACCTCTCTCACTCTGACGCACAAACGCTTCGTCAGCCGACCCATCTGTGAATACTCCTTCATTTCTGCGTCGACTGAATCAAAACACAATGATGCATGTGAGGAAAGCTTGTTGTTGGCTTCCCCCTGCAGAGACAAGACTTATCAACAGTTTTTTTGTGTGTTTTTCAAACGGCGTGATAAAACAAATCTTTTAAAAATATTTTACCCAGAAAACTGAGTTTTACCCTGTAAAAGAATGATCTTTTCCTTACTGTACCAAAACAACAGTAAAAAGTGAATGAAAGAAAATCTCCACACAAAAAGCCGGTTAGTTTGTGCCACGTCTTCTGCATCCTGTGGAAGAGGAACATGTGCTTGTATAGGTCGTTTATCATGGTAGAAAACATCATTTTGCTGGACTTTGTGGTTCATTTTGGTTGTGAACTTAACCCTCCACTGTTTTGCTGGGACAGCACTATATGTTCACTGGCTTCTGCTGCAGGAAAACACATTAATGCCAGTTATTTGACACCTGAGCAAAATCTGCAGACTCAGAAGGCAAAGTACATGAAATGACTCAGTGCTTTTATTTTTCTAGTTGGGGCACAGTGGGGGGTCCTCACATTAAATTCCTCTGGGTGTCTAAGAGTATGTCTGCCAGTTTTTCTGCTTATGAACCTGACTGCATTTTTTGAAAGTGAACACATTTTAGTGTGTGTGTGTGTGTGTGTGTTCCCTTGTGTCTGCGTGCATGCTAATGTTACGTGTGCATGAAGTTGGTGGGTTAACAGGGGTCTCAGCAAAACGCAGACCCATAACAAATCACCTCATTTCCAGGAAAAAGAAATAATTTGTTCCCAATAAAAATGATCCACAAAAATACATGAGAACAGTGTGCACGGGGCTCTGATCAAACGTCCGCTTGCAAAGCCAAGGCACAAAATTAAAGAGGCCAGAAAGATTTCAGGGTGTGAAATGCAGACACTGGCTGCTTTCTGAGCAGAGATGCTTCCAAAGAAGTGCTAGAAAAAAGGAAGAGATTTTCAAATGATAAAAGATCAGCCAAAATCTTTTCTTGTAGCAGCTTTAAACAGACAGACTGCATCAGAGAAAAGGTGAAAAGGGGTAGACATCATTTTCTGAATAATTTAATGTTTATTTTAAGTGAGGCTTCAGTTTTATGCTGATTTATTTATCTTGATCTTGAATTTCCCATTTAGACTAAAACATGTGCTTCTGAAACGTGTCGACTAGCAAAATCTACATTTATTATGTGATATGCATTTAAACTGTGCATCGAGAGGAAAAGCTGTTTGCTTTCTCCTCATTTTTTGGACTTTCTTTTTGCCTTTTATGGGATGTGCCTCTGGGTGTCCACTCAGGAAGTCCTGATGGTAAATCTGGCCGTGGCCCCAATCCCACATTTGTTTCCTCTGTGTGCATGTCTGTGTTTGCGTGTGTGTATCTCTTGAGCATCTGTGCAGCGTGTGTGTGTGTGTGAAAGATTGCATGCATGTAGTGTGTATACCGGCATTTGTGAGGCTGTGTAGTTGGCATGAAATGATTCAGAGTGTATCTTCTTCTAAAAGGGAGAATAAGCAAACAAACAGTGTTGCAGTAGGAAGCTGTTTAACAGCTGCTGAGGTTTGGTTCACTGCAGTTCAGTGATAATGACTGTTAGAGCAGGAGCCGCCGCGCTGGACATCCTGCTCCGATTTCACCTTGATTACACGTGCTTGTCGTTCATGTTCGCTACATGACTTCAGCGGAGAACGCAATCTCTCTCCTTTTCTCAGGTGGAGAATTTATTCAACTTGTACAGAAGTGCAGACCATAAATAAACATTGGCAAAATCAAGTATTTAACTCTTTAAAGCAATATGAAAACCTGAAAAATCTCAAAAGTTTTTTCAGTAATGGTCCATGCTCAAAGGCTTACGATAAGCCACCACCCACCACCATGGATTTATCACAGAACTGGAAACAAGATTTTTAAAAACTGACTCATCTGGGGGAAAGCTGCTTAGTGATAAAAGCACCAGAGAAAGTTTTCCAAGCCTCCACCACGGGGTACCCGAGCGTGCCGACATTAAAGGTGCAACCGATGATCAGGGGAACCAAACCGAACTGAAGACATTAGCTTTCTGCACCTTAAGGTTGACTACATACGTGGTCAACACGAGCGGTGAAGGAGAACATCAGAAAAGGTTTTCACATTTTTCCAGAGGAAGCGCATTTACATCTGGAACGGCTGAGGATGGTATTCCCTCCTTTATTGGCAGCTGGGGCTTTGGATAAGCTGGTGGCATTGGCTCAAGTTGGAAAAAAGACTTAAAACTTCCTGCTGACGTTTTAACCAGTAGACATCGAACAGCTTTTTATTTAATTTTCCTAATTATTTATTTTTAAAAATAGTCAAAATCTTCATGAGTCCATGAATTCAAGTTTTTGGTTTTTCTTTTTGTTTTCTCTTGTTGCTCTTTCAGTGACCATTGCTTTGCTATGTGATCTTATAATTGTTTGCAGATTAAGGAATTACTCAGTTTTCCTTGGTAACGGAGCAAAAATGAAATGAACACCAGACAGCTTGAGGAGTTCCTCCACTACAACATTAATTCCCTAAGCTGAATCAATGTAATATTTATAAGGTATATAAACAAGATTTTACTGATGCAGTTCCTCACACGTTACTCATTTAGAAAAAAAATATGCGCGGGGTGTGAAGTTTTTTCGGCTTCTAAAGTCAGGCGTGCAAAGGAAACGTTGGTGAGTCACTGCAGCGTCACTTTAAGCTGCAGTCAGTTTTGCTTGAAGACAAACGCCGATTAAGACACGCTGCTTTGCTTAGCCTTGCTCTGAGGGCAGCTCTGAAGCAGTTGCTGTGTTCGTGTGTGACCGGGCCTTCTTTGGATTACAGAAGATTTTCTTTAGCCCGTATTACTCAACTGTATAGAAAACAGCTGAAATTTCAAAATGTTTCTGCATTTAGATAGTCACACACAGACACATGCTCATATACCGACCAAAGAAAAAGAAAGAAAGAAAAAGCGCTAAATCGTCAGGAGGGAATTTTGGGCTGAGTACACTGGCCGGGGATCCGTGAGGTTCCAGTAATTTCACTGTGTCTCCTGTTTCAATCAGAAGCAACTGTTATGTGCTGCATGTGTGAGTTTCATAAGCATTCTTATGTCATGGCTCATGAGGCTGTGATGTGACGCTAATCTAACCCAGCACCACCAGGGGAAACAGCTACTTTATACTGGCTCTCAACCACAACGGACCATTTGGCGAACTTTGTAGGTTTCCATCTTCACTATTGATTCTTCTCTCACTGTTCTCTTTCTCGTCTCTTTCATTTTAATATTTGTCTTAACGATATTAAACAAATGAAGAAATCATTTTGTTGTTATCACAGCCAATTGTGACCCCATTTGGGACTTTGTTACACCCAAATGCAAGCGGGCCTAATCTGTGCTGAAAGCAGGGCCCTGATTTGAACACTTTGTACACCTGTATCAGGGCTGACTTTCAGAGTTATTTCAGTCACAAAAGAAAACTGCCAGCTTTTATCCAAGAAGCTGATGAGCCATAGATTTTCAGTAGCCTCAATCAAAATGTTAATTTGTTCAAAGTTAGCTTCACTTAACCTCCCCAGTGATTAAAAATGCATCACAAATACACAACAAGCGTGAACCAAAGACAGCATGACTGCAGTAATAATGCTGCACACAGTGCAATGGGCCACCTGTACCTGAACATCAATCGTTCCTCAGCATCTTTACCTTCTGACGAGCCACTGTGTGGTGGGTGTTTTTTTCTGTTTTATTAACAGCACAGAACCCAATTTTTAAATCACAGCACGTCACTTTAAAAGCAATCATTATTATTAGCTTTCTTTTATTTCCTGGACTGGGATTTTTAGCCCTGTGACATTTAGCTCTGTTGTGTCGTGCGGTGGTTTATACATTTGCCTTACAAGTAAAAGATCACTGGTTTGGTTCAAGGTGGAAATATAACTCCCTTTGGGGAAGTGTCAGAAAGGGAGTCTGGTGTGAAACATCTGCCTTATCAGTCAATGGTTGCTTGCTGCCCATCTAATGTATAAATACAAATTGTTTGTAATATGTTGGCAATCTGATGTAGTCTTAGCACAACACATCAGCGATGCGTCTCTTTGCAATAGAGACGTGACTCTTGACTCAACTTAACTCATCTGGTTGTATTCCTGAATAAAAGTAATATTGCCAAAAGCCTATGTCGCTTTGCAGTTGGATTTCCAACCTGAAGCAACTATGTCACAATTTGTGGAGGAATTTTTTTAATTTCTTTTTCAAATCTCTAAATTTTTCCTTCTGGACTTCTAGGCGTGAACTTCTGTTTGCGTATGTACATGACAACAGACAAGTTATTTGTCACAGTTAATTGCAGTGTTATCACAAATTGCATGTAATCGCCAACTTGACCCCATTCACTCACAGACTGATAACAGACCGATTCCATTTCATTGCATTTCAATTTGATGCATCAAAGTCACTTTGAAGACAGGAGGTGATAGCCTCTAGTTAACCATTAGTTTACTTACTACTATTAAAAGCTTCGTTTAGCACTCATATACCTGTATACTATATTAAACTGTCTGCTGACCCTGTCTCTTTCATTAACTCTTTAAAATCCAACAATTCTGTTTAAATCTTAAAAGCTTCAGTAAGCTTCAGGTATCAACTGACAACTTAAGACTTACTGACTGTGCCATTTGCCCTCCAGCTTTGTGGACATGAAGCACTTCCTGTATAAAGGCTAATTTACACCATTGAGCTATGATCTCAAACACTAACATAGATGGGGCTCTGTCTGTGTAGCTGGATTCAAGAATTACGTGCTTAAAGTTACATTTTAAAAACATGTCTTGTGCCAGTACAGATTGTGGCATCATCAGGTTGATTGGCTGGTTGCGGTCAATAGACTTACATTAGTTTATGTTAGTGGACTAATGACATAACCAATAACTCAGGGAGAACAAGGTGACTTAAACTAAAAATAAGTTTAAGGGGGGCCTTTTATTATTCTGGCTGTAACAATGAGGTTTATGTTAAAACCGAGGATATACTGTCCACTTTTTTAGGGGGCAGACTTTGTCGTACGTTACAAAAAGAAATGTGTTTCAGAAATTTTGTTCTGTTGACATTTAAATGAGAAAAAATTTCAAATTTCTTTGGCAAAACTGTTGTGTTGCTTTTGATGTTAGGGGAGAAACCCAACCTCCTAGAGCTAACGTGGACAAACATACAAGTTCAACACATACAGGAAGAGCCATCTAGCTAGTGCCAAGAACTGTTTGCCTGCATGCAGCCAAAGCAAAGGCAGTCGTGACTGGTCAACATTTCTTTGACCACAAATGGAAACCAGAAAGCTTCCAGTAACAAAATCAGATCCCCTTTCCTAAAGACTTTGCATGTCCATGTGCTGATGTGAGTTTATAGAGTTTGAAAACCAAAATCAGCATTTTTAAATCAACTTTTTTGTTAACCTGTGTAGATATAATGCTACCTTACATATTTTTTCCCACAAAGCGGAGACTGCTTTTCACTGAGCCTATTCTAGAAATGTTTCTGCGCTTAATATTGCATAACAACTGGCGCTGGTGCAAATAACCTGGCAACTGCACACCACAAAAGTGCTGGGCCCAAAGTTGGAACCACTGTCATCTGTGGTTTTGGGAGGTGCTATCCCATGAAATTCACCAAAGATTCATGGATACTGTCTGCAGATTCAGTCCATCGTGTTTTCTTCCCATATCTGTGGTCCTAATTTTATCTACGTAACATTAAACAGTGTTTGGTTCTTGAACCTGTGGAAATAAACCTGTATGCAGAAGAGATAAAGATCTATCAACAGCATCTTTGTAAATCTGAAATAATCGATGCTCAAAATGAGATACCGACACGACTGCATGAAGCAAATTAAGTAAATGCCACTTTTCAACTTTTACAACTTTCAGTTGAACGCAATCCCTTTAGGATCACCACTTTTTCACATGTATCACCACAAATTATTACTTTCCTGCACCAAAAACTAAATGGAAGAGTGGAACAGCATGGTTTATGGTGCCCACTGGATCCACAGCAATCCAGGCTTAAACACTGTGATCCCCATTTCTGTCCATTTCATCACAGAATATGTAGACGTTAATCAAACAGGCTCAATTCACACGATGTTAAAAGATTACAATCTCTATAAGCCTATGGGGGTTTTAATCACAGATTAAATACTTTATAAAACTTTGTTTTATGGTGCCATGTTTAGAGTTTGGATCTATAAAATTAAGGTGTCTGAAACAGACAAAAAACACTTGCCTTAATCTATTTGTTTACTGGCCATTATACAAGCTGTGTAAACAGCCTCTTAGGTACCTCAATAAAAGCATGTCTGTGTTCACCCAGCTAGTATGCTAATGTCTGAAGGGGCCTTGTTTGGAGCTACCACTGTACCTTCCTGTCTTCATTGCTAACTTGGTTTTGTTTCTTTTGTAACATATCCGTTCCCTTTCTTGCACAACTATGTCATTACTTTTCAAGTTCAAGAAATCTGATCGTTGATTTAACATCCAGTCTTTAACTTGCCAAACTCTCTTTTTTCTGTAACGGACAAAATGATTCAACCTCTCAGAATCTCTTGGAAATATCTTTGTTGAAACAATCTCATTCCAACTGCACTAAAAATATCATCGACTTCAAGAGTTGTCTTGCGGTCTTGGGCTCACAAGTTGGGTTTGAATATCAGGTCCAAAGTTTCCAATCAGATTGACAGCATTCTGCGGGGCGATTGTTCAGATCTTAGCATGAGGTCGAAATTCAATGATATGACTACAGCTTGCTTATTTAGCCTAATTCAACCACAATCTCCATCAAGAAAGTCTTGGCTCTGTTTTTCTTCAACCTCTGTTCTGCGGTAAAAATAGCCTTTAACACAGGCGAAGAGTTCAGAGTCAGGAAAACAACCTTGTTTAGAACATTTAATGAGAATTGAAGCTCACTGACAAACTTATGCTCGCAAATCAACACAGACCACAAATGCACATCCTTATTGCTTTGTGCTAAAGTCACTTACTTTTTTGATGCACTCAAGTCCAGAAGAAGAGCGACCACTGAGGCTTATATGAGGCGTTCCGATCTTGGTTTCCCCCCCAGATGTTTTTCCTCATATTTTACTATTTAACTAGCTCTAAAAAAAAAAAAAAGACATTGCAGCAGAAATGCTCCTCACAAAGGTTGTGTTGGTGTCTCTGCTCTAGACTCTCATTGTACATTAAACCCCTTCCTGGAATGTCTTACCTGATGGCACGTGGAGGACAAAGTCCCATCTGAGTGTTTTGCAATCTGTAAGCTGGAGCAAGTTTGCGAGAGGTACTCGGGGCTGAAAACCTTCCCAAAATTTGAAAATAAACTTCAGAAAATATTTGTTTTACTACAGTGATTTAGTAGAAGTATTTGTCTCCAAGGGTTCACTTGGTTCTGAGAGAGCAATATGAGAAATTGTTCGTGCTAAGTGGAATGTGTAAGAGGATGCTACTCATCCACTCGGCCTTGTTAAAACAGTTGCATAATCACCAACTGAGGTAAATATGCTCATCTCACAGTGCTTCTGAAGCTACTGTTGAAGCTTTACTTGGGTGATTAAAGGAAGCTTCTCAGTCAATTGCCAGTAGTACATCAATGATACTGGTGTAGAGACTATTTTAACTGGTTTTGAATCAGCCCAATAGCATTCCTCTTATGATTTATGAGGTGGCACTCTCTGTGTTGTTGTTTTTTTCAAGTCAACTAATTTACTATGAAAAAGATAAGAAGTGCAACTGGTTGTCTGCTAGTCAGAAGTTTAGAGGTTCAATCCAGGTTTACACCAGTTTGCATGTTCATGTGGGCAAACTACAGAACCCCTTGTTTCCAATGTATTTGTCAGAGTGTGAGTACGTATGTGCAAATGTTAGACAAGGTATAGAAGAGCATGCTTGCATGGATGTGATTGTATTGAAAAGTGCTATACAAGTACCGGTCCATCTAGTTTCATGCTACTACATCATCCCTAATACTATGCAGATGACATTATGAACTTTTTCTCTTATGCTGTCACTGTCCGTAGACATCGATCGTCGGTCCTTTAGTTAAAACACAGCAGTCGCACATCCTAAACTCAAGTCTACATAGCATGAGAAAGACAAATTAAAGGTCAGGCCTTCAATTCTGCACAGCTTTGGAAAATTCTCTGGAGTTTATTTGTAGATTGAAACAGTGGAAGAGACTTGTAAGTGTTTCCAGCCATTTGGGTTTTTCCATGGTTTCCACTGGCTTTTTGGTCTAGTCAGCATCTTCGGGATGTATACCTTTTTTTGGTTGTCAACCGAAGATACGTTCTGTGCTCGGTTCTCTCTCGCAGGCCTTTCATTATCAGATTCTGAAACTGCAAATAAAGTCTGCTATTACTGATCGTTCCTTCTCTCAGATGGCCGCAGTGATGACAAATTGAAAGAACGAGGGTAGGAAACAGATAATGGTTATTTGTTTTGGATAATGCAACAAGCAGGGGCAACTTCAAAGACAGGATTAAGGATTGCACAGTGAAGCATTGAAGCACAGTAAGATGAGAGGTGCTGTGGGACTCTCAGCATTAGGCAGCTGGATAACAAGCAAAAGAAACCCTGTGAACCCAGACACTCGAGAGCCTCGGTCAACATAAAACAGAAATAAAGGAAATATATTTTCCTCTTCTGGAAGCGCTGAAGTGGGTGTTGAGTCATTTGAGTGAAAAAAGGATGAGGAAACGTTGAAAAGCTGCATCTGTGTGAATGCACAACTCACAGGGGAACAGCAATAAAGGCTTTGCTGAAAGGTCTGGAGATTTATAGGCTCTGGATAACTGATCTGCATCGAGATGCTCAGCTGTAGGAAAGAAAAAAGACAGCGCGTAGCAGCCAGTGGATGAAAAACTGAGAAACCGCTGCAGCGCTGCACTGAGTCCCTTGCCAGTGTGCGGTAGTGTGGTAAGATCCATCTGGGGCCTGACCCTGGGGCAAGTGGTGAACAGAGAGGGTCACAAGACAGCTGCCTGCCAAACCAGCCCGGTACAGTACACCACAGTATAGACAAACTGTTTCCCCTTTCTGTCACTCTTGAACTCTGATTCTTGGACTTTCTCTTTCCGCTTTGAGGCTCCGCTCTGCTGCACCAAAAAGTGACGCCATGTGTCATTTGCAGCCACAGTGCATTAACCTACATCCGGGACATGAACAGTTTTATACTGACGAGTAGATAGTTGAACACCTTGTAACTAATCAACCTAATAATCTGATAAATCCGTGCATCCATCTATCTGTTCTTCGGCTCTCCCAATTACACCTTCATCTCACCCTAAAAAGGGCGATGCTATGTTTAAGGTAGTTTGGATAAGAGGTTCTCATAGTTTGGTAAAAGTTTTTCTCTGTTACTGCCTGCTCCACTCTGTGTGTAGGGGGCGGGGCATACATCTGAAACAGGCCTTTGAAAGATATGAAAAAGCATAAAGAGCTTTTCCAACCTTCCCATTCCAATCTGTAAATCTCCCAAAGACAAATGGCCACATTTGGTTGATTTATTGTCTTTGGCTTCTGGTTGTCATTGACACAACGCACTCACTCATCTTGTCTGTATGAGCAGTTTTTAGGAGAAGGCTCAGAGCCACGGTCAGTCACCCAACGTTCAGTGAATGTAGCGTTTCATGATAACCTGCATATGACAATCAGTGTTGGGAAGGTTACTATTAAAATGTATTCCACTACAGATTACAGAATACATGTCCCAAAATGTATTCTGTAACGTATTCCGTTACATTACAGAATAGAATAGAATCCATTTATTTCAACAAAGTAACTGTATTCTGAATATCACCCTTTTAAACGGTAACTGTAACGGAATACAGTTACACATATTTTGTATTTTAAATACATAACACTGGTATTCCATTACTCCCCAACACTGATGACAATATTAAGAGAACTTCGACTCTCCACAGTCAGCAAATATGAGAATTACAATTCCAAATAAATCAGTTTTTAAAAATCTCAATTTTTCTCTGTCTGAAAAAAAAATGAAACACTGATCTGTGTGAGAAGAGAATTTCCCCAACATATTCAATTTATAACAAAGTTTCATTAGCTGGATGTAGATTTTTTTTCTACCTGGCAACCACTAAAATCATTTAGTTTCAAGGTTTATGTCCACATGGTAATGTTTAAGTAGGAGTTTGTCATTGATACCGTTTTTATGTAGCAGCTGGAAATTCAAACATTTATGTTTACAATAAATAAGTCATGAATAACAGTCTCAGTGCTACAGTCACATATCCAGTTGATCATGGAGAGGGCCCTCAGGCACGGCCCGGCTTCATTCTTAACACTGCTGGTTCCTCCAGCTGGGCCTACAGCCTCAACAGCATCGCACACTCTACCCCACCTGTGACAATAAACAGCTTTATTACCTCCTCCCGTCCACTGACGCCATTTAATGCTTTCACTGGTCTCATACTGCGGACAGATCAACCAGCGATATGCAACTCTCCCATGCATTTACGTCACACGACCCCCTATAGGAGAACTCGTACTGACTGCTGTACTTATCAGCATACTTATTTGTATTTATGTTACCAAGTTTCTTTACTCCTTTATTGTAAACACAGTCATGAGTGATGCTATTTATCGATCTAAACATGTGATATGTCAAACTGAAATAGTTTGAAAACTCCAACGTCATGATTGAGCTGCTGAATCTGCACAAGATTATGTGTTTACACAACTAAATCCTTTTCTCTGTTGTGCTAAAGTGAAAAATTTTTGAAAGCATGAGTCACGTATGTGCGTCACAAGTCATCTGCTTGTCTAGCACGGTGGTGTGGTGGTTAGCACAGTTGCCTCATAGCAGTAAGGACTTGACTTCAAATCCAGACTGAGGCCTTTCTGTGTGTTGTGTCTGAAAAAGAGCAAAGCTACACATGAAGCGAGGGCTTTTTAAAAAAAATACATCATTTTGATGTTCCACAAAAGATAAATATACCTGAAGATGTTTGTGTGGATTTGTAAAAATGTTTTAAAAACGATGTAGGCGTGTTGTATACTGTGGTTTGAGTATTCAAGAAAATAACCAGTTCATTTAACTGACTGTATCTTGAATTTACTGCAGTGGTTTGTCAATGATAATAACTGTTCTTTGATTATTTTTCTAAGAAGAAAAACATTAATTCACCCTGTTCTTTATATTTATCACCTGTGCCCAACTCTGAGACCCACAGACTTGTGTTATCTTTTACTTCACCTGATTCAGCTACATCCAAAACTCAGTATCATTTTCTCTCTCTCTTTTCTTCCACTTTTTGTTCATTTTCAAGCTCTCAACAGATCCGACTGATGAATAAATAAGTGAAGGGCTACGATTAAAATATGATGCACGCCACGCTGAGTTATAAAGTTTGGTAAAACAAACCAAAATCTTGAAATCATAAATGGCCTGTTTTATTTTTTAATAATAAATTGCATTTATCATTAGAGTGAATTTGTTGCATTTCTGTTTAAATTGAGTAAAAGAGTCATGCATATCAAATTCCATTAACATGATGCTTCCATGTGTTTATTTATTTAGAGCCTGCAACTGTAAAGATGCCGGGGCCTAACTGAGAAGGTCCATCGTCTGGTGCTGGCCGTGTTTTTCATGCTTTTATGCTTTCTGTGCCTAAGCGCTAAGAGCAAAGGCCCTTGGATACTTTGCCATGCAGACAGGAGCAGCCAGAGATCAAACCAACCTCCGATTAGTAGATAACCTGCTCTAGTTAATGTCATATTGTCTGATTGTATTTTTTAAATCAGTATCAGAGACATGGTTACTGGGTACCAGCTTTCATTTAAGAGACTTCGTATTACTCAGTTCCTAGCTGTGTAGAGTAACTCAGAAGTATAGTCCATTGAGGACGAAATGACTGGTCAGACAGATTAATTGATCTCAGATGTGTGAACGGTTCCAGTCCTGGTGAGAGAGTTAATTCTTCTCCCTATTTTACAACCTCTGGCTTATTCACACATTTCTATATTTGTGTTTTTATTTATTTATTTATTTATTTTTTAGTGGGGCCATATTCTGGCCAGTCCTCAGAATTCCCTTTAAGTCCCACAGACTCATTAAATTGATTGATTGGCTGCTTAGAGATTTGCTTTTTCCATCAGTTTATTGACCTGCTTTGGAGCATATGTGAGTTTGCACTCATATGGTAACACGACCTCTCTTTTTTTTCCCTTCCAGCTAAAATGTATACACCATACGTCACTGTGGAGTGGGAGTTAATGTTCCTACTGGCCACAGAGTCTTTTCCGAGGCAGCGTCAAAGGCCGCTCTGTAGGTTAAGGAGTGTTAAAGAGCCACACACATGGTTTTCCTAAGCTGTAAATTTTATGGATAATTTCTGATGTGGTTACAGATTTATACCCCCCCAACTAAGCAGAGCAGCTGCAGGTAATTTACTGACTCGCCAGCCTTACCCTGTCTGCTCTTCTTGTTCTTGTTCAGTTTGTGTCTCCTGACGAACATTTATCTACCGACATGGAGACACTGAAAGAGGACAAATAGAGCATCGGGCCTCAATTTCAACTGAAATGCAAACATTTGAACCTGACATGTGGTTTGAGAAACGTAGCTCTACTGGAGTACGATAGTAATGTGGTTTAAGTTTTTGACATCCACTGAAGGTTTAATGTGACTATTGTTAAGACTCCCGAGTCTTGAAAATGTGAACATCTAAGGAACTCTGAACTAATAACAACTTTCTGAATAGTATAGGAATCTAGAGTGTAAAAGCCCCCAATTCATTTTTTGTAAATAAGCTGATGAGAAAGTCTGCAATATTTTTAGAAATTCTGCATGCAGTTTTTTTTTAAATATAAATGTAAAATTATATGACTCTACCATGTTGTCTTACAAGAAGACTGTTGTTTGTAGACATCTGTATACAGACAGACTTCATACATGTGTTCTCTAAAACTCAATTCAACAATTCAACACTCAATGATGATCTTATGATTACATATATACATAATTATAGAATAAATTGCTGACAAATACATAGACTGACAAAGTTACTGATATGACAAGAGCTTATCACACTGAATCATGATATATATATTAAAAATAAAGACAAATGTACTGTTTAAAGATGAGTAAAAACATGAATACTAACATTGCATTTAAAAATTACACAAAAATTTGAACTATAACAAATAAACTTAACAAATAAGGTCAGTTTCAAGACGTTAGGTTTAGCTACTGGATGTCGGCACTTTCTTGGATGAGTCTCCAAAGGTTGATTCTGTTGATCTGGACGTAGCGTATTCAGTGGGAGAAACGTTTCATCACTCATCCAAGTGACTTCTTCAGTCTCAGCTGACTGCAGGTTTCTCCAATCTTACAGCTGATAGAGCTGTTTCTTGGATGAGTTTTTCCAGAACCAGGATGTTTGGATTTCACTTTAGCCATCTGCAAGGCTCAAAAGTGCATCTTAGCTCTCAGACTTAGAAACCAAAGAACCCCTGAAACACATTTATTGCCCAACCAGTTGGCAAGTTGTTGATGGGTGAAAGGGGTGGCAAATCTAGCAGATTGCTGCAGAACTTTAAAGTTTGCGTGGAAGACGCTGACTTGTCCTCACGCTCCTCAGACACGTGGCTTTACTCTCTTTCGCTGACAGTTAAACTTGTGTGACACAAACTGATCAACATTTGCCTTTAAAGTAAAAGTTGGGCCTTAACACGGTGACAAACACATTTAAAAATTTACGGTTTGTGTTGCACTTTTCTTTTTCACTACTATTCGGCCTGCAGTTTACCAGTGCTTCTACAGGTGAATGCGACAATTTTCAAGCGTCTTTGGTGCAGCAACGCTGCATTATCAAGCAACATCCAGTAAACACTGACCAACAAGTTGCAGAAAGCACACTTCCCTAGTGAGCAATGGTTGCTTATTGGTCTCTATGCCTGCGTGACTTGGGTTTTAGCAATCGATTTCACGCATACAGCCAGCAACCTCCAGCCACCAGTCGGGGAATAAATATTTTTCTTTTGTCACCAGTGGTTGCCAGATGGTTGCTGACCAGCCTGAATGACTGAGTCCTTATCCAAAGATGCCTCAAGACAGGAAGAAGATAGACTGAGTTGGGAACTCTACTGTATAAGCTCCAAAAAGCATAGAAAATGTATATGTTCTCAAGCTGAGTTAACAGAGGGTCTCAGTACAGTGTCACTCAAAAGCTGAGGGGTTTTTTGTTTTCTTTAAACTGCAGCTTAACTCAAAGTACAGGAAGCAAGTACTTCGTGCAAACTGCTTGTGAAGAGCTCGTGACAGCCGTGTCGTGTGTCCTTCATCGGCCAATGGCTGCAGGCTGATAAATCAGCGTGTGCAGTTAGGTGCACTCAGTACACTCTCCCAGGCTGGGGTGAGGTCCCACCATGCGCTCATGCCCATAACTCAACTGCAGCCAAACCAACTCATTAGTGAAACAATCCTCACCACGCACCGGTGTGTATATGTGTGTGTGTCCGAATGAGTAAATGAGAAAGTACGGGTTGAGATTTCATGTTGTTCTGGAAGATTTGTCATCACAAGCTCAGAATGCATTATATTGTTACAATATCTCTTGTATTCCAACTACCTGTAACATTTTCCGATTTGCTAATATTTTCCATGATATTTTCCCACATTCGCTCAATCACTCCCAACACATTATCCACACATTATCCAGTCGTTGCTCGCAGAATATTTATTCATGTTACACAATATTCCAAATGTGTGCCCCCTATTTAATGTGCTTATTAACCTTTATAAAAACAGACACGTTACGAATGTGTGTGTACAAGCAACACCTCAAAACCGACTGTGAAGACTTTAATGAGGAAAGTTAACAGTTCAGTGTGCTCTTTGGCAATATGCGCTGATCCATTTATGCACATTTTGCTTTTTTTCATCAGAGGCAGCGAATAAATGATTAAAGCATCTGGATGTTAAAGCTCCAACATAGCGTGACAAAGTGCTCATTAGTATTCACCGGCCCATGTGATGGCATTAGCAAAGGCACAAGTTTCACAGTAACAGGCTTCCTGATGTTTGTTCTCCCACATACCAGACGAGTCTTTGAATTGGGCCATTAATGAACTGCTTTTAGGTGCCGCAGCAATTACACCTGTGTTCAGATAGGGCGATCGCGTCATTGTGAACAATTACAGAATAATATCTCTGAACTGACGATGATGCATTTGAATGCAACTTCCTTTTCACTGTATTCCATACAATGTGGGTGCTTCCTTCAGATGCTCAAAAATATGTTTATCTTAACACAATTTCATACAATACTATATTTTGTTACTGGAGAACGGGAACACTGGACCAGGTGTAAAACTGGTACTTTGAGGGGATTTTTGTGGGGAAAGTTGCACGTTCTTCTGGATTTCATAACTTGCAAGCATTCATGCCCTCAAGCAACTTATAATGCAGCCTACACACTGTGGTTTTAGCTGTCAATCCCCACTCTTTTATACTTGAATTTGGAGAGCCTTTGACCTAACTTAATTTCAATGAATTCAAAGGGTTTACATGGCCATAAGTACCCATCACCCAGTTTTAGATCATCTTTAGCATCCACTCAGTTGCTCAGGACTGATCTAGAGTTAGGTTCACATCTAATCACATCCAATGCCCATTCCTGAATGTCCATAAAGCATTCAGAAATGGAAACAAAAGAATTATAAGCCCAACATGCATTCACTTAATCGGAAAGGTAACATCTTCTAGTTTCGGAAACTAACCAAGCAGTTCCATCTTACTACACAACAACCAGAAGCTACTAGACTAAATTGGCAGTACCACACCAAAGTAATGCAAGCATTAAAAGCCTAATTCATTCTCGAGGGATGGTTGGTAGCCAACAGGTTCCCAGTTTTCAAGCATTTGTACCTCCAGACAACTTAAGATACAGCGTCGGTCAGTTTAGCAATCTTATAAGTTCATTACAAGCTGCACCATGTGTATGTGACCTGGATCTGATGATCTTGGGTGGGGTATTTTTTCCATGATGCAACACGTTGTTATAAGACCTTACAAGCCATCACCTTATATCTTGATGACAGGTTTCTGCCAGGAATGTTGGTACACCCATCTTGGGCTCCAATATTTATTCTTGCTTAGCATGTGACTAAAAAAGCAGCCTAACCCTAAGTGGTTCAGCTGCAGCCTAGTGGATGTTAAGAGGTTGGTTCAGCTGGATACTGCTATATTAACAAACTCAGCATACCGGTACTAACAATCGTTGGCTTACATATTGACTCCTGGATGTCTTTTGACCAGATACAAAGTTGGTTATCAACAAACTCTGGAAAATAATACCTCACCTGATAAGCAGGTAGATTTTCCATAAGAGTAAAGCATGCTTTCCAGCTTTTATTCATACACCATTTCACTAATGATTCCAACTGCTTATTCCCATGAGGTTCAGGGTTAAGAGCTTATCATTAGACGCCAGTGTCTGACATGGCCTGAGAGCTCTGCCTCTGAAGGATTTGTCCAATTTATCATCCTTAATTTCTTTTCCTAGTTTTATGGATGTGAGAGGCAGAACAGTCAGGACCTAAGCTTCGGTTTGTTCCAGTCCTCCAATCTGCAGCTATAAAGGCAATGGCAGAGGAAAGTCAAGTTATAACAAGGGTAAAGTTCACCTTTTCTGTCCTGTCTACATGAAGAATTTACTGGTATGACTTTGAACTAACAACCAAGCAATAACTTTAACCCGGTTGTGGGCAAAAGACCTGCAACTGACAAATAAAGGCTATCTCTCATCAAAGAAACGCTTCAGGCAAAAACACGAGCGTTCGTCTCATTATGCAGTCCTTGTTATGTTGCATTTATTGTTAGGCCACAGACACGTTAATGTGTGGAGTAATACTTTTGAAGGGTGCATTTTAATCCTTGTCTTCTGTTCCAGTCACTTTTGAATGATTATGGATGGCTCAGTGTATAAATCAATTCTCTCTCCCCTCCTCTCTCTCTCATACACACTCAGGGCTGGACTCAATTATTTAGCCCAGTTGGGTTGATTTTGATTGTTGAACAAGCAAATGAGACATGACATGGAAAAACATATCCCTTATTATATGAACCTGAAACTTCTTTAAGTGTGAGCTGTGCCTGCCCATTGGACTTGATGTATTTTTTGGGAAATTGATACAACCTTTTATTCTTTTAAGAGCCAATTGAGCCTCTGCTCTTACCCCCTTTTTAATCATTGTTATGTATTTGTTGGCATGAACAGAGCTGAACAGCAAATACCTTGTTGATACAGTCACCAGACAAATAAAAGCACACTAACAGAATAATGAAATGTATTCTGCTTATCGTTATAGTCTTCATTGGCTAGTTTCATTGATCTGCTGGGAGACTGAGCGTCACTTGCCATATAAGATTTGAAAGAAATAGAATCCGTTCGTGTGCAAATAACACAATTTCATAAGGCATAGGGGTTTTTAAATGCATTATATTCTATTACTGGAGAGTGTACCAGGCCCATGGAAGGGATATTGGTGGTGAAACATGCACCCTGTGAGTTCTTATGGAGCGCCTCATTGGGCAATCCAAACACAGTATTTTGATTCAGGTTATACAACAAACAGAGACCCAATTTCCTTAACCGTTCTTTTTTGTTTGTGTGCGTGATTTTGGAAATTTAAGGAACAATTGGTATCCATTGGCATAATCGGACCAGTTTCACGTAAATGCATAACAACCAAACTAAACCAGACTAAAGCGTCCGTCTCTGATAAGCAACATCGTACTTACGCTGGCTAAACCTTCACTCATTCTTGTGGGATGGACGGTCGCCAACAGATTCCCAGTCTGCAAGCGTTTACACCACCAGACAACTTGATATAGTGTTGAGGTGGCCTACACACGCTGTAATTTTAGCAATCTGATAAGTTCATTCCAAGCCACACTGTGTGGCGTGGATCTGATAACCTTGGGCGGGACATTTTTTCCATAATGCAACAGCTCACACGCCATCACCTCTTATCTCGATGGAGGATTTCCACAAAGAAAGTGATCCAGCTCAGCAGTAGTTGCTCTTTTTGGAATATTCATTGCTGCACTCATGTAGTGCTGTCCATGTAATATAAGGCTAGGTGCTAATTGTGTGGTCGCACCACAGAATTTACAGCAATGCAATGCAAAGCTCTACATGCAGGGTGAATCTGAATCTGCATCACATCTGTCTTATATAAAGACAGACAGTGATGCAGAACAGGAAGAGGAACTTTGTTGGGTGACCAAGCCCCAACATGGGATATACCATCGACAAATACAGGAAGTGGCTGACATCAGGAAATCCTAAAAGTGTCTAGAAAAGTCTGAGTTAAAGGACAGCACAGGGGCTCTGATCATAGCTGCTTAAGACCAGGCCCTGAGAGCTGGACCATATAGGCAGGAGTCTAACAAAGTTGACAGGACTCAAGCTGCAGACTATGCAAAGGTGCCCCAGAGACTATCCAACACACAGTAGCAGCATGTAAGTTGCAAATTGGGACCTAAGCAACTGGCTGGGATAGTGTGCAGGAGCCTCTGTGTTAGTGAGCTAAACTAATAGAACCAAAACTAAAAAACAGGACTGCTGGTAACTCCCAGCTTAACTCAAGTGCAAAAACAACAGAAAGATAATATCAATGCTCTGGCTTCATTTACTCATAAAGAGCCTTCTGCAATCAATGAGCAGTAAGTAAGAATAAATCAGAAGGGTGATCAAGTTAATGTGAATGACAAGTAGACAATAAGGAAATAATAGAGGTGCCGGCACACTGATGGCATGCATGATTAATTTAATAATTAGTATAATAAAGATTTTATGTTTTCTATTTAGGCTCATCAGCACAGCCGTTTTCGATCCTTCCACTTTGGATCCGGGTTGTCTGCAACCATCTGTGGTTTTCCTGCAAGATGGCTGATAACTATGATGTGTTTTTGTGTGAGTAAAGTTAAACATTGTGTTTATGGGGTGTCTATCATTGACACTAAGAGTGCACTTTGCATTCACAAAGTGCACTCTTAGGAAGAAGGTGATGTGACTGGTGTCTAATGAATGAGTCCTCAGTTCATTTTATTGCTGTTTGCAGGAGGTTTTGGATTTTGCAGAATGTAAAGCATACCTGTCTGTGAAGGTTAGTCATAGGTCAGTCATACAGGTCATCAAAGTCAGCACAGCATAACTGGTTACCGGAAGGAGTTTAGTTCAAACTTGCAGCATTCACATGGCTGTCAGGTCAGATCGAGGTCTGATCACATCCTCACCTTAAACCAACTACTCTGAAGATCATTTGAAACGGGACCGGCACAGTTTCATCAAAAGAGTGTTGGTGTAGTTGCTTCTGTCCAAACATGATTATTGTGCTCATCTGCACAAACAAAGCACAGCGAAGAAGAAAACTAAGCAGACTTTGATTTAAAAGCTAAAATATCTCAGTCTATTCTCAGTCTATTCCCACAAAGATGATGTAATATAATCAGGAAGTTACAATTCTCGATAAGGAAAGATGCACTGTTGCAATGTGCTTAAAACATGTTGATTTTTGATCATTTTATTACATTACTAATCTAAAACAAATATATGAATTCTTAAATATTAGGCACTCAGCTCTTAATGTTTTGTATTCAGGAACAAGCAGAATCAGTCATTCTGCCTTTTTAATCTTTTTAAAGGTATATGCATGCATTGCATGGTTCATGCAATACATTTACCTCTGTGAAAATAAGCTTAAATAAATACATGTGTGAAAACACCCTTTGCTTATCTAATGTTCGCTGGGAAGCAGCTATTGGCACTCTATGCAAACCTTTGAGTCAAGGACAAATAAGGTTAACTTTTATGCTGGTATAAAACCACTTACTGGTTATTGTGATAGACTGATTATGAGTTGAAGTTCAGAATGAAGTAAACAGTTGTGGTCAAAAGTCACTTAATTTATTTCAAAAATGTAAATGTATAAATAAGGGTAAAAGAAGTCCCATCAAAGAGATGTAATGTAATGTAACACAGGTTAAAACAGTTAAAAGAGTTCATGACATTGTTCAACTGGATAACAATCCTTAATGTGACTACAATCTGTTTAAAACTGAATTCATGATCTACTTGTCGAGCCTGGGAATAATCCATGTGATTTAGTGATCATGATTGATTAATTATGCCTGCCGTTGCTGGAAGGGGAAGCTCAGTCTGGCCATGATGTCTCATTTGGAATGAAGCTACTGAAAGAGAAGCATCATGTCTGAGTGTCATCATCATTATATCCTCTTATCAGGTAGTAATTGAGCACTTCTGCTTTTTAACTGGACAAATATGTATGTTAAACTGTTCTGACTGTGTTTCCAAATGCACCAAGAGGATACTAGGAAAATTTAGATGATTTATGTTCACTGTCTTGTTAGGATACTGTTAAGCAGCTAGCTAAGCTAAGCTCTCTGTTGGTGGCTAGCATGGAGCACTATCTTGCCAGATTTTGTACAAAACATACAGCATTGTGTGCATTTTGCATTTGATCTAGTTGAAGAATATTTATTTATTTTGTGTAAAGAGGCAAATGCCTATTAATATTTTTACCTTGTTTTTTTCAGTACATATAAGTTTAATGATCTGAGTTTGTTTATTGATTTAGAGTTAGAACTATTTTTGTAAATTCTTACATTTAATTTAATCTGTAACTTAGAGGAAAGGAAAGAAAATGGTCTTGAGGTATAATGTCTTAGAACCAACAGAGACTGTACATCGTTGTTGAGATGTTTACTTTTGTATGTTTGTATTTCTGCTCATTCGCAATGAAGCTGCTGAAAGAGAAGCATCGTGTCTAAGCGTCTACATCAATTTATCCCCTTTTCATGTGTAACATTTTCAGTAAGGAACTGACAACATCATAATAAGGAAAGCTCAACAGAATTTAAATATCATTTTTCAGACCTGCAGCTGAATAAAGAAACGGTAAGACCCATTTCCCAAAGCCTTGCTAGTTTCCTTTCTAACGTGGCCTCATGCAGAATGTTGCCAGTCTTTCAGCCTTCATTACAGCCACATGAACGTGTTACTGTAACAAAGGTTGGTGGTTACAAACCTGGACATTATCAGGCCTTTATTAGATGACGTGAGATTAAATCTCGGACTCAGCTGGGATAAAGCACAGCTACGGTTACTACGGTCTTTGAGGTCAGTGTTCCTGGCCATGGATGTCGGGAAGTTCATAATGTGATGAAAGTGTGCCAGCATCCTGAAAGAAAAACAGAGCAGCGTGTCCTCCTATCTCTCTGTTACTTAGTGAGAAAAATAGTGGCTGATTTAAGCAGTAGATGTGTTTTAATTTACTGATTACTGACTTTTGAACGAGGTATTTATCTTTAACCTCTTTTATCTGTCAACTGCTTAATATGCCACATTTTCCTAAGAGTGGAGATACTGTTGAAGGGGCTAAAACTGCTCTGGGTGCTGGCCAGGCAGAACAAAACTTGTGGTTTCCTATTCGCATGAAGTGGAGCTGGTCCACATTCTGGTGGGTAAAAATAATGAGAGGCTGACCGGGACAGAGTGTGCGGTGAAGATGCTGAGGTGAGGAAGGGAGAGGAGGGAGGGAAGCAGGAAAGGAGACGGGGAGCGTGGAAAAGGGAGCGGCAGAAAGAAAAAGGACATAGGGTGACAGACAGGCCACACACTCACCATGATGTAAGGAGGAAAGATGCCAAAGGAACCAAAAGTAGGCATGGGTGACGTGCTTTGCAGTAGGTGCTGAAACTGTTGGTTAATAGAGCTGACTGGTACGACAGCATTTCTTTGCAGGACACTTCAGATGAATGGGTCACTAAGTAGGCCCAAGATATCCGAGGTTCACGGCATGGCATCTCGGTATTACTTTTAAAAGTCACGCAGGCATAAAACTACAGCAAGACAGACAAATAACCACAAAGTGACAAAAACGTGAAGCAAAATAACCAAAGACAAGAGACAAAAAATTGTAAAAATCTTTTTGAAAATGACCAACAATTGACGTGAAAAAACAACTGCAAAGAGATAATGTGAAACACAAAATGACTACATAGTGACAAACATTACCACAGGGGGAGGGGGGAAAAAAACAACGACAAAGAAGAATAAAAAAATATAAATAAATAAATATAAGCTCAAAGATTGCAAAAATGACCACCAAGTGACAACAACTACAAAGAGAGAAAAAAAGTTAGCACAGGCAGACAAAACAACTTAAAAGAGATGAAAGATCACAAAATGACACAAAAAAGGGACATAGTGAACACAACCAAAAAGCGAAACAAAATAAGCACAAAGAAGAGACCAAGTGACAACACATTTAAAAAATAAAAAAAAAACCTACAAAGCGAAACAAAATGATCACAAAGAAAGATCAACAACTTTAAGCTCCAGTTTTGGTCTCCACCAGTCGGACGAGCCCCCAATTATGTTACGACCCCTCTGCTAGGGGACAGGAGGGGAGTAACATATACGAGCTCTCGCACGGGAAACTGTTGTCGGTCTTTTGCTTGAAGTTTCCAATAAACCGACAGGGCTGTTCAAAAGACCGCTGTGCTGGGCGCTCCGTCTCTGGGCTGGGGCCCGGGCCGGGCCTCGGGGGCTTGGGTCCTGGTTGGTGTGTTGCCGGGGTTGTGGGTGGGTGGGTGCATGGGGGCCCAGCCCTGGAGCAGGGTGCCGCCGGTGCATCGAGCCACCTGGGGGGCTCTTCAACTGGTGGGGAAGATTGTCACATCTTGCAGGAGCTTTCCTCTCCTCAGGGGCTCTCTCTACAGGAGGGGGAGATACAGGAGAGGTGGAGGAAGATCTCAGCCTGGGCGTTTATTGTCTTATGTAGTCTGGAAGAAGAGTGGATGGTGGGGTGGGTGCAGTTTTCTCTGTGGTGGGGTTGGGTGGACTGTCCTGGGCTCTGTGGGGCCGGGGGGCGCTGCTGCGCTGGGCCCCGGTCTGGATGGGCCTGGGCCCCCTTTCCCTGGTGGGTCGCGGAGTATGGGGGTGCCTACTGGGGTCAGCGGGGGAGCTGGCCCCAGGGAGGGGTCACTTGCCCCTCCCTTCCTTCCCTCCCCATCTCCAGCTGCCTCCCTCTTCCCGCTCCATCACAACCACCCACACATGCAGGACCTTGGAGTAGGGGTATGTCACCAGGGTGCAGAGGAGGCCCCCCCCCTGTCCCCTTCTGGCTGCCCCTGCCTCAATTTTATCCCACAACTTAGACATTCACATTACTCACACTCTCATTACAAATACATATAGGATCTTGGGGGTGGGCACGATACACGGAATCCAAAGTACCATCAGGGTGTACACCCCACCCCTGGCGTCGTTGCCCACCTCTCAATGTTAAATACACGTAGACATTGAGGGCTAGCAGGAGGGACCATGCGCTTACCTGCTGCTCTCTGGCAGGTAGCTCCATGCCCTCCTGGGTTTTAAATGCACCTTAGAACACACATGCATCAACACTACAATGAGCGGGTGGAGGGAGGTTTGGAGTCTTCTCTCACCCCCATTCTCTGCGACCTGCTGGAGCGTGGGGGCTAGGAGGAGGAGTTGGCCGTCCGACTGCGGTCTGGAGTGTGGGGCCTCCCTGCTGCTGCGGAGTCGGGGCGGTCTGCCTCCCCCCACCGCAGGGAAAAGGGTAACACCACCTGGGTCTGGGTGCAGTTCCCCCCCCTCCAGGGGCAAGGGTACCTAGACCCGGGGCTTAGAGTACGCTTGGGGAGTGTGATCGTGTGTACAGCGTCTCTTTATGTCTGTCTCCACGTTGGTTGAGTGTGGAGTAAGTGCATATGAGAGCATGAGGGTGGGAATGGATGTTTGTATATGTGTGTGCCTGTATGTCTGTGTCTATATGTCAGTTTGGGTGTCAGGCGCCACCTCTCTGGGGACATCTCAGGCCCTCCAAGGTATGGAGGCCTATCTCCCCCTACCACCACTTCCCCTGCCAGTGGCGGACTCCCTCAGACGTCGGTGCGTTGGTGGTTCTTTGTGTCCGGGGATGGGCGTCCAGGTACACACCGGCTCACTCCTTGGCGGCCGCTTATCGGGGCCTGGAGCCTGGGGCTTGCTCGGGCCACTTCGGAGGTGGGGTGCCCCCGGCCTCTCGGCCTGGGGCTCGGTCACTCAGGCACGGCTGGCGGCCGGCGGAGCTCACGGGCGCGTCACTGCAACTCCCCCTGGCTTCTGCTCCGCGGCTGCTGAGTGAGCCCTCATCTGGGACTCTCCTCAGCTCTTTCTGGGACAGTGGCGCGGCTGCCCCTCTGTTGGTCTTCCTTGGTCTCTTGTGTTCTGGGGGCCTCTGGATGTCTGGAGTCTTGATCTCCTCCATACCTGCTTCATGCCCTGGAGGACGGGACTGTGGCCCCCCCACACCCTCTAGCAGATCATTACATGAAGGAACCTTTTAAAAAACAAAAAACAAGCGCGTCCATGCTCACAGGTGTACACACGGGTGATCACACCCACAAACTACACCCTTTTTGGCTCCTACCTCAAAGCACACTGTGTTCTGTTGATCTTATGTGCTGCACAATAATGTTTAATATTTAGTATTTACTGTCATATTCCCATATATCATTGTGATGTTGTTTATTCTATTACTCTTGTTCTCTTCTGCTTGTTTTCTTTTTTCTTTCTCAGCAGGTGACCCAGGTGATTGATATATGCAATTTTTTTCTTTTTTTCTTCTTTTTTTTCTTTTTCTGCTCATTCTGTTGGTTTTTGGTTTTTGCCCTTCTCCCCCGTCCCTCTTCTCAGCTGTTTCTCTTTCCCTCTTTCTTTCTCCCCTTCTTTCCCCCAGTCAAGTCTGTCCCATGTTCAGTAAGTGAAAATAAAATAAACAATAAAAGGTGAATCAAATGGACCATTATGGCAAGGCTGGATGGTCAATTTGGTAAAGTAAATCCGTTGGGCATCTTTCTTTGCCTTTAGACAACAATTCTGATGGCAAAAGAGCCAAACGGGACAGGCAAAAAAAAAGAAAAAAAGAAAAAAAAAAAAAAAAAAAAAAAGACCGCTGTGCAACCAATTAACACACCTAATAAATTAACACAGACGAAAGTAAAAGCTAAGGGTTAACTAAGGCAAGCTAGCATCACAAAATTAATCTAAGGCAAGCTAGCTGCTCCACAGTGGTGTCTAGCAGCTGCTCTCTCCTGCTAGCTGCTAGACACCAACGAGCCCCTTTTTGATGCTAAATCTTTATGGAGAGATCAATCCATTTGTTTTAGCTATATTGATGAACATTTTATCGTATTAAAATTGGAGATGCTGCTTTATGAATATTGATCCTTGCATGCTCTACCTTTGCCACATGTGCTTTCTCCAGATGCTCCAGCTTCTTACTGCTGTGCAAAGACATGCATGGATTAATTGGTGAATCAGCTGTATAGTGACTGTGGGCATGGTCTGTCTCTATGTTGGCAATTTCCGTCACTTGTTTGATTAACCACAAAGTTACTTTGAAGTGATTATTTGCAGCTCCCGCCACAACAGCAGCATTGTCAACTGTTGAGGTTTGAAGCTTTCAGAAATTCTTGGCTCATAAGCTGTTTTGGAACAAAACACTTCTCCAGCTGACACGCTGCCCCCTCCTCAACCTGTAAATGAATGGAAACCCATTGTTTTACTTGCATGGTCATGTAGCTTCTCTTTATTGTTTGTATTCATGATAGGAGGGTCTCAGGATGCTCATCACGTAAGATAAAGGATCTCCCTTTAAGAGATTTCAGTCAAATAACCTATGCATACACCTCTGCATGACACACATTGGAAGGTCAGAGAGTTAAGTCCAGCTGGACAGTCCAGGTCAGTTGAGGTGTTTACACTAACATGCTGGTCTAAACCTCCTCCTGCCCTCCCAGTCAGGCCTGTGATGTGTGTAATGTCTCCTACCCCATCCACGAAGTAACAGCCCCGGTCCCCTGCAGAGGAAGGCTGGACTCCGCATAGTTTCCACTCACTCGTTCACTTACACTTACAAAAATAATTAAAGGGCATGTTTTTAAGGGGGCGCTGAAGTGGTCCCTTCTTCTCGCTGGCGCCCGCTGTCTGATCTCAGCTGGGTTCTAATCAGAGGGACCACCGAGTCAGGTCACTAACTGTTAAAGGAATAAACAGTGCTGAACCCGTTGCGATAGAGGCCACTAGTTTGGATCAGACCTTTTCGAGGGGAAAGGCATTAAATTCCAAGATGTTCTGTACAGGAAAACTTTGTCAGATGTTTTTTTTTAAGATGATGGGAAAGTGATTCTCTTTGTTTTCATTGAGAATTTTTTTTATTAGCTTGTACTTGTGATCACAAGGCCAACTGTTTACAAACTGCTGTTATGTCTCTGCTGCATGACATGCAGATGTCACAGCGGAAGGCGGGTTTGTCTGCCGAGCATCGTGGCCTAGTTTAAGAACCAATTATACCGCAGATCACTGACTCTCTCACAAATACCTGCATCCATTGGGAACGCATTAGAAAGCAATGTGTTCATTCTTTCCGAACAGGGGTGATGCACTCGTCTGGTATGGGCGTTTGTGTTTGGTGGATGGCCTCAGCCAAACCCTCTTAAGAGTGGGAAAGAAGGAGAGTTCTGCTACTACTTAACATACATCTGTAGCGCTGGTGGACAAAAGCTGGACCTCAAAGGCCGCAGCGCGGGTAGATAAATGCTGCAAAATGAAATACAGCAGCCGCTTACAGAAACATGCACGCACGTCCAGGCATCCAGACGTACATCGCAGAGAGGCCTGCGAGCCGCTCGGCATCCGTTTGCGTGTCTGGTTTCACCTACTTTCATAAACTTGTGCGAGTGAGCCAAAGTGCGCTGCTGCCATGTGTTTCTCCCTCCATGCCACACGTTAATGAGCAGAGATATCAGCGGCTGGGAGGCCAGGCAACTGCATCTGTGTCACAGGAGTGTTTAGCCCAGCTAACCTGGCCCCTGCTGGCGTTCCTGCATCTGTTTACATGGGCTCCCACTGACAGCAGTGAACTCTGTAATTCAATTTTATTCTCCAGTTCAACACATGGGAAAAAGACAGCTACTTTACCCACAAATATTCTACTGTCTCCCCTGACTGTCTTGTTTTTCAGGAGGAGAGTTTTCAATTGAAATTTGTTTTCACTTCTCTCACGGCTTCCAATTTGCCATCGACAACAAACATCCCACTCATTGCCTCCAAACATGCTCTGTTGTTCTTTGTCGCCTTGTGAATTTCCAAGAGGAGGCGTTTCTACGAGTGTGGCATTGATGCAGGATATACTATATAAGCGTAACCCTCAGGGAGCCGTACAAACGAATGGCTTACAGCTGCGCTCGTGTCACAGGACCTTATTGACACATTAGGCCCCTTCACTGTGCACCCCCAAACACTGAATGTGACCACACAACCAGGCCCTTCAGCACTGATCAGAACCAGATGCCTTTGCATGAGCATGGACCGTCTATCTCACTCTTGCATACACTGACCCACTCCCTCACTCATCTGTAATAATGCACAGTGGTAAACATTTCCATTTTGGAATCTCTTCAGTGCACTTTTTAGTGAAATCCCAGTTGGATCCTCTATCCTTTCCAGCGTCTGCTTAGATCGTGTATTCCTTTGCAAGCCACATGTTATCAAATATTCTATCAGACTTTTTGGTATTTCACTTAAGAAGCATGAGATTTCTTTGTGCACGAGATATTGAAACAGCTGGACTTTGAACACCTGTAATGTGCATTTCAGCCTCAGATCCTGTATGTTTGTCCCTACAGAGTGCCGAAAAGAGTTTTTCTCTTCCCTCTGTGCAAGTGCTTCTTGGCCTGTGAGGTGTGCAGCCATGGAAAGTGTTTAAAACTGCCTGCTGAGAGGTAGTTAGCCATAGACACTAATTACATGGCAGAAGGCATGTTAAAAGCCCCAAGAACTCTTGTAAAAACACATACACAAACAGCTGAATGCTCTAAAATAAAGCAACCGCATTTGAGGGAAGCCAAAATCCGTCTTGTGCACAGTTGTCTTGTGCACCATCCGTCTGACAGGGAGAGCGTTTCAAGAAATGTAAAAGCTGTCCTCGCCGCTCGTGAAAGAATTCAAAACAGAGTTCTAAATGCAATCTTTTTTGGTCCATTTTGATTGGCAAAAAGATTGTTTTCTCTCTCTTTGCAAGCAGGCTTATTTTAGTGCAGAGAATTTCTCATGAAAGAAAATTAACTGCTAACCTGCTAAGGTTTCTTTAAATAACTCGAATTTGTGGAATACATTGAATAGATCAGGGGTCGGCAACCAATGGCACAACCATAGCTGGACTGGCCATCAAGCATACCAGGCATTTGCACGGTGGGCCCATGGTTGTACCAGTGCCAAAGACTGTGTTGTACCAGTGCCAAAGACTTCACGCCCCAAGGACCTCAACAGCTACAGGCCGGTGGCTCTGACATCCCACCTGATGAAGACCCTGGAGCGGTTGGTCCTGGCTCAGCTTCGGCGCCTAATAAGCTCATCACTGGACCCACTTCAGTTTGCCTACCAGCCTGGCATTGGAGCGGATGATGCCGTCATTCACCTCCTACATCGTTCCCTCGCTCACCTGGAGACCGCTGGAAGCACTGTGAGAATCATGTTCTTTGATTTCTCCAGTGCCTTCAACACCATTCTTCCCTCGGTTCTAAAGGACAAGCTGGTGAACTCTGGAGTGGACCATCACCTCACTACCTGGATCCTGGACTACCTCACCGACCGACCACAGTATGTGAGGACTCAGGGCTGTGTGTCGGACAGGGTCGTCTGCAGTACGGGGGCCCCACAGGGAACGGTTCTGGCTCCGTTCCTCTTCACCATCTACACTGCAGACTTCTCCCACAATTCCACCCAGTGCTTCCTGCAGAAGTTCTCTGATGACGCTGCAATAGTCGGCCTCATCACTGATGGGGACGACAAGGAGTACAGAGGTCTGACCCAAGACTTTGTGGACTGGTGCCAGCTGAACTACCTCCAGATCAACGCCAGTAAAACCAAGGAACTGGTGGTAGACTTCCGCAGGCACAAGCATTCTCCACTGCAACCACTGAACATCCAAGGTATGGACATTGAGGCTGTGGACAGCTACAGGTACCTTGGTGTTCATCTGAACAATAGACTGGACTGGACTCATAACTCAGACGCCCTCTACAGGAAAGGGCAGAGCAGGCTGTACCTGCTGCGGAGACTCAGGTCATTTGGAGTGGAGGGCCCACTCCTGAAGACCTTCTATGACTCTGTTGTGGCTTCTGCTATCTTTTATGGCGTGGTCTGCTGGGGCGGCAGCATCTCTGCTGGGGACAGGAAGAGACTGAACAGGCTGATCCGAAGGGCCAGCTCTGTTCTAGGATGCCCTCTGGACCCAGTGGAGGTGGTGAGTGACAGGAGAACGGCGGCTAAGCTGTCATCCCTGATGGACAACATCTCCCACCCCATGCAGCAGACTGTGACAGCACTGAGCAGCTCCTTCAGTGGGAGACTGCGGCACCCACGGTGTGGGACGGAGAGATTTCGCAGGTCTTTCCTCCCCACTGCTGTCAGACTCCATAATAAAGACTTTAACTGATCAAGCACACACATCCATACATATGCAATAATACTAAGTGCAATAATCCTTTCTGTCATCGTTGTATTTTTACTCAGTTGTATATAGTATTTGTATTTGTATTCTATTTTTATCTTATTGTATATTTATTTTATTTTATTCTACTGTATATAGTATTTTATTTTATTCTATTCTGTACAGTTGTGTACTGTATTTATTCTTATTGTATTCTAATTTTTGCCTCATAACTTTTGCACTGTCCACTTCCTGCTGTGACAAAACAAATTTCCCACGTGTGGGACTAATAAAGGTTATCTTATCTTATCTTATCTTATTTTTCATTTTTATGGGCCGTTTATACCGTTTTTTGTAACGGTATGAACAATGAAAGGTGGTGGATTGGCCAGATACTGGCCGGTGTGTAAAAATAACTCAGTTGTTTGGTGGTGGCTACGGCATAGCTTCCACAGATTCAGTAACATTATCAAGTGGTGGAGGCCAGTAGGTGGATGAGGGAGAGGGGAGGCAAGAGGACCCGAGGCGGCCGCCGGTCCGAGTGTCAGGTCAACTGAACTTCAGGTAAGAAGTTATGACCTGCAGTCTATCTGAGTCAGATATAAACCAAGTTTAGGTGGAGTTTATTTTCGTTATGCTGACTTTTTACAGTGAGTTACAATAATTCGTACTGCGTACTAGCTAGCATGATGGAGTTTCTATACAGCTGGGTGGGTGCTATGATGTTACTGATGTTGAACTTTATTTTATTCATAAGGTTAGTTAGTAGAGTTGCCAACCGTCCCGTAAAAAGACGGAATCATCTCGTATTCAGAGAAAATATTACGCGTTTCATATTGAGCTGAAAATGAACAGTTTGTCCCGGACTTCAGCTAGAATGGAAAAAGACACAAAGCTGGAGTTATTCTGTGTTTACGCTGCACAGCTGCCTCTTCTTCTCTCCCTATTTCTCTTCTGTTGCTACTTCAATCATGAAGCTGATCAATGATCAGCTGATCGGCGCCAGAAAGAGGGAACCAGTGGTTGTCGCGCTAAACAACAGCAGCTCGTTTAAGCTTGATCAGCTGTTGTTAGAATTTATTTAAGGCAAGGCAAGTTTATTTGTATAGCACAATTCAATATTGGACCAATTTAATATTAATTTCTAGTATCAGCTGATGTTTGCTGGAGCCACAGCTGTAAAAGCTGCTGGTCATGATGTCGGTTTGGATATGTGGTGAGAGGGAAACATGAAGATGAAACCAGGAGATGTCCTTACTGAATCATCAGAGCTGAACAGATGATGGAGAAACAGGTTTACCTTTTAGGTGACGTGAATGAGTTGAAGGGGAGTTATGAACTGTTTCTGAGAGACCAATAACACCTGGATCCTTTTCTAAGTAGCTGACAGCTGATAACTGTGCAGGGGCGGGTCTAGCAAAGTGTTGCCAGGGGGCCAGGTAGGGCATTAACATGGAGAGGGGGGCACAAAGAAATACTTTTCTTTCTTATTCTCATTTAAAATATCTCGCTTTTAACAAAGAATTATCTGAATCTTACAACCAAAGTTTTTATCTGACATAAAATGTATAGAAATCATACATATATCAACAAGACTGTACATCACTGTCACAACAGCGTTTGTTTTCATTCAAAGGCTTTAATACCTGGTGGGCCGGTCTCTAGTCAAAATGCCCGGGCCCATTTTTTGTCCCAGTCCAGCTCTGGGCACAACACGCAGTGAATTAATCTGAGAAGGTACATTAAAAAATAAATGGCGGCGCCAGCGGTGCACATCGCAGATTAGCTCGCATAGACACATTAGTTGTGCCTCTTCTCAATGACGGTATCTTAGCTAACTACCAGATTCAACTTGTAATTGGCTAAAAATAACTTAGCCTACTGGTGAGAGGGACGTTGTTAGCTTTCCACATTCCGACACTTCAAATGCTTCAGCAGCTGTCCGCTCAGCACAGCATCAGCACCACGGAGATACACGGATACATCCGTAGACTGGAGACAGAATTCACTATGCGTCTTTGGGACTTTCAGGTGTATGGACCAATGTTTTCTTTTCTGATCAAACCAGAAAGCTTTAATAAGCAGCTCGATTTGTCTCCCATTAACTGGCTGATTTAATGCCAGTTAATGCAACATATCTTGCCGATCCCTGGAATAGATTGAAGCACAAGTGGAACCAGGGGACGTGGGGGGAAGCAACAAATCGAAAATATATTGGCTCACAAATATGATCTTCATCGTGTAGCTCTTATGTAGCAGCAATTACACAATAAATACCCAAACAAGCAGCAACAATATGATCTTCCACCAATCTCCAATCCATCTCACTGCAGGTTTTAGGCATTTTACTTCCAAATTTTGCTACCAGACAACTCACGAATGCTCATCGTCTCCAGGCTGGACCACATGAGCAGCATCTGCAGTGATGAGGGGGAAAGGTGTTTTCACAGCTGTCTGTGGCTGCGTGCATTTGCATCCCCACATGTAGACAATACTCTCCCACACAATCTCACACACACTCTGAGCTCACTGCCAAAGTTTCCCAGTATACACAGCAGAGAGTGAAGATTACATCCCTGCACCAGCAGATGCGCTGCAGAGGCAGCTCCTTATTGTGAGCATCAGAAAACGAAACTAATTATATCAACATGAATCTTTATCTTTTCTAGATTAATGCAATATAATAAGAGATGTGCATGTTTTGTGAGCCTGTTGTCCACAAAAGCATCTCACTCTCCACCTTCCCCTTGTAAGTCAAGTCCACTAGGTTTATAAGATGTGATTTGGTCAGACTGCTGACGTCTCTTGTTAACTCTTTTGTATAAAATAAGGCTTTTGTCCTCCATCTTTTTCCTGTGAGCCATGGGTCACTTCAAGACGAGTATTGGCAGGAAGAGTTATTACGCCAACCACCAACCTCCGGATATCCATACAATGTGGAAAAGTTTGAAACCTGTCCTAAACCATTACATGTCATCAATAGTCTGCGTATTCAAGCATTTGAGGCCCAGCCCTGGATAAATGGCAGAAAATGGATGGATAGTTATGAATTACTTTTCCGGAGTGAGTTCCCAAACATTGACCTTCAGCTTTGATGACGTTGTGGGTTAGCTGACTCATGATGGCCTTCCACATCTACATATACCAGATCCAGAAAAGTGGACTCAAATGAAATGGGTTGTTTCCTGGATGCCAAATGCTTCTAAGTGCACCTACTGTTCTTGCTCCAACTAATACCAGCTTTGTTCAAGTTATCTGGCTGTATTGTGACACTGTGATTGCATATAGTGCTGTCATATAGCACCGGTCATTTTTGGTGAAAATCAAAATCCTATATTTCAGAGTAACGCAAAACTGATGTTTTTGGGGAAAGAATGCAAATTGTTTTTAATGGGCGTCAGTTAGAATGACTGAATCTTTTTTTAACTGGTGCCAAATCTGGAAGAACCATAACAAAAACACAAATTACATATTCTGATTTCCTTGATCTGAGGTTGTTGCCAATGGTCAGGAGACTTCAGAAGATTAAACATTTACCATGCAATAGGTCACTGGAGAACCATTTAGCAGTTAGGTTGCCTTTAGAGACGTACTCATTACATTTCCCTCTGGTAGGATTTCCATCTGACTTTGGCAAATACATAGAAATTACATATCAAGATGCACACAAGTTAGCCCTAGCCCTATGACTTATCCTAAGCAACAGTTTGGCGGATGTTAAAGACTAAGGGTTCAGTAAATTCTAAACTGACAAAAGGCAAAAAAGCAAGAGTTTCAAAGCTGCTGTATTTGATGGTGGCTGGCTGTATCGAACATCCTCCTTTATTTCTTCTAATGCTCTGCCTATTTTTTATGCTCTTGATGTTCAAGGTCAAGTGAAAGGAAAGATTCCAGATAAAAAAACACAAAGGAACACTTGTGTTTTTCATAGAAAAGTCATCGCAAAGCACTGTACAATAGAAAATGAGTAAAATATATTTAAGTGCAGTAACAGCCAGTCAAAAGATCCAATAAAATAAACAGGTACAATCCATCCAGAAATTTTTCCTGACTGAGTGAGTGATCACTTTAGCAGCTTGTAATGCCTCAAGAAAAAGAAGTGAAATTTCCATAATAAATATGAATCATTCAACTTTCATTATCAGTGTGTGCTACTTCCTGTTTTATTTTGATAGTCTCCCATCTTGTGCGATGTGCAGTTTTGCTTCCCCTGTCTTGTCTCGTTAGTTATGATACAGTTCAGCTGTGTTACCATGTGTCTCCACTTTCTTTAATCCCCCTCCTGTATATATATATTCTGTCTTTGTTCGCCTCTTTTTGTTGTCGCCTTCTATATTAAGATGTGTGTAACCTTTTTTGTCCAGGTGGTTTTGCAAAGCGTCAGTTTGTATTTGCCTTTTGTTTTTCACTGGTTTTCAGTGGCAATAAAGCTGTGATTTTAAGTTTAATGTCTGTCGGCTGCGTCCTGCATTCTGCGTCCACTCCCTGCCACACACCCCACCAGAAATGACGTCTAAATTTTGCAGTCATTGATATACAGGTCATTTGTAACTCACACAATTCTTACTCTCTCGATCCTGTGGTTCTCTTGGACATTGATCGTAATGCTTTTCTTTTCTCTTGTGGTTAACTTGAAGTCCTTCATTCATTTCAGTTCTACTGACAGCAGCCTTGTAATTGATATCTCTCTAAGTAAAGCAGTAAGTATTGACGATGTGAAAGTGTTTTAAATGTCAAGAAAAGGTCAGCTACACTGTCTTCTCTTTGGTATTATCTTTATCTTACGGCTAACATGGAAAGACTTTGTCTATCAAGATATATGGGATGTCAGTAGTTGCACAACCTATTATTAGTAATTTACTATGTTGGACATTTGTACTAATTTTGAAATTTTATGTTGTTTATCACATTTTTGAGCATTTAACATTGGTTACAAGTAGGGATGGGTATCGTTTAGGTTTAATCCGATACCGGTACTTTTGAAACGGTGCCGGTGCTTAAACAGTGCTCAAACCGGTGCTTAAAGAATGGAGAACACAAAATTGGTCCAAAACCCTCCCATATTCAGCTGTTTTTTTGTAAAAAGATAACAATGTTAGCCTTTTCTGCAGCTATGGGGCATATATGGTATCACTCTTGGCTGGAAGCAGTGCTTAAACAATGGAAAAAACACAAACTTTGTCCAAAAACCTCTCATGTTTAGCTGTTTTCCACTTTTTCTTTGGTCATTTTAGCCTTTTTGGCCAGGGTGAAGGGAGTATCTGCCATCAAACAAGAAGACAGCCGCATGTAACTACAACGGTGTTTGCTAGTTCACCTTACATGCATTAATGTAATAACGTGGTTAGCCTACTCAACGTAAATTACACACGAACAACATTAAGCTACTCACGCAGAGAAGAACGGCTGCTGCTGCCATCATCATCCGTCATCATTTCTGCTACACTGGCAGGGCTAGGGGCCAGGACTCTCCTCTTCGGGTTTTTGGGAGATGTTGCTCCGGGTCCGATAACAGGCACCACACCCGCAGTAGATGCGCTCGGTGTGAGGTCTCGCAGCAAGCTATCAAATACGGCGCATTTCTCGGCTTTTCAAAAAAACGCTATGCGTCGCCAGGTGTTCCAACGGATTTGAGGTGTTACTTCCTTTGACAGTATCACAGTATCAGCTTAAAGCACTTGTTGCAGGCTGCTGAGTTTGCATATTTTGCTGTGAAATACAGCCATACTTTTGACCGCTTCGCCTTGGGCATTTTTAATCTGTAGTTCTGCTCTAAAAGGACGTACGTACCTGGACTCGCCTACTATCCTCAGAAACGTAAAATGATTGGCTAGAATCTAAAGTGTATCACAGCTCAGGAAAAAAAAGCACCGAAATGAAGCACCGAAATGTGCGCTGCTTTTCGGTCTGGTTACTACCGTTTATGTCAGAACCGGTGCCATCATGGCACCGGACACCGGTACCCATCCCTAGTTACAAGTATAGGATAGTGATACATCTCTTATTGTGTGTGTTTTTAATTTTACAGAAACAGCTACTGGTAAATCCACAACCCTTTCCAAGAAAATGGGTGTAATGCAGATTTTGTAACTACGTGTCATGATTGCGTATCCGAGCAAAACTAAAGAACGCATGAGCTGGAAACACAATGCTTTTCAATAATTTATAAGACCTTTATTTGGCCTGGAAAAATAATTTTTAAGGTAAGGTAAACATTTCACTGTTTGGTCTCTAAAAGAAGCAAACAGGAACAAAACCCAAGTTTAAACCTGTTGTGCAAAAACAGCAGTAATGGCAAAGACATCATTTCTTCAACAATTTTAAGTAAGATTTGAGAAAAAGTTTAATATTAATTTCTTAGGGGGATATTATTGCCTAGATTTTAAATGAAAACATTTTGAATACATAAATTATTATTAAAAGTAGAACATTCAAAAGTCCACATCTGCCTCTGTTCAACGATCCGTTCACCTGACAGCGTCCACACTGCGCCATACTTGAAACCTTTCCAAATCAGCTGCTCTGCACAGCCAGCAACCTGCCTGGTTTTCCACGTGTTCATCTCTTTGCTTGCCCTTTAGATCAGCATTTGATGACTCTAATATTTACTAGATTTACTTAGAACATGTGGTAAAGGTACTGTGTTGCAGTGGTTTGAATCAGATTTATCTACTAGACTCCAACTGGTTTATCTAAATGTGCAGTTGCACAAAGTCTTGTGCTGGGTGTACATTATACATGCTTCCTTTAGCAATATTATTCAAAAACACACTTACATTGCTATGCAGATGATATCCAGGTATATTCATGTATGAAACCAGATGGCAGAGATCTAATCTTGGAGTTATTTCTTACCAGGATATGTATACATTGAATAAATATGTAGGATTGCTTTGCTTCTTTTGGTTATATCGCTTAAATTACAAAAATCCTATCTCAGAATAAGGTTGAAAAACTAGTTCACGTCATTATATTTATGTTCCTCTAAAAGTTCCCTAAAAGCATTCAGCTGACCCAAAACATTGCAGCAAAAATAAAATTAAGACCATATTTTTCCCTTATTGGATCAAAGGTATCTAACAGATTGCCACAATCACCCATAGTTTGTCCAGGAGAGCTTAATTATCTGTAAACATTCAGTAACAATTCATTAAGCAGTATTGAAATTTTGAAGAATACAATGTCGACCAAAAATGGAGACATCTGCCTACATAATAGAAGTTACACCTTTTGAAGCATGTTGGTTGCAGTGGACAAACACAACTTTTACTTTGAACGCAAACATTCTTCATTTACAGTTTGTGTCGCACTTTTTCAAAGTTTCACTCCAGCTTGATGGTTGGTTAGCATTTGAGGACAAGTTGGTGTCAACCAAACTCTGGTTAACCACAGAAATCTGAAACCAAAGCAGTTCCAAGGAAATTTTTTTTATGTATCTCTCTCTTTCCGACATCCAACATTGGGTTCACCCAATAATAGTCAGCAATGTTTTATTCACCTATCCAGAATGCAAATTTCTCCCTAATGAGCAGAGCATTTTCTAGGCCTGTCAGTGAGGACAGTGAGGAAGCACAAGGTGTCCTCCAACACACGAGTCCCAGAGGTAAGTTCTCCAAGATATTGAAACAATCCACATAGTAAGTACCTTGAAAAGGTGTAAACAAGTTAACAAAAAATTCTTGTTTTTCTGTTTCTGGTTCTGCATTAAAAATAGTCATCCTCTTATTGTTGGCTCCTAATACTTCTAGACTTTAGGTTTCTTGTAGTCATCACCTTCCACATCTGACTTCAGAGGTAATCCAACAACTATTTTGAACCTAAGAGCTTAGATGCTATTTCTAGCCAGTTCGTTTGTATTTAGCCTGCATCCTGAACAGTTATGTAATCTCATTCTTCATGCTGAGCACTCTAAAGGGGCATGAATGAATGTGATACAAATAAAATGCCTGATTTACTGAAAACAGGAGTCTACCCTGGTGATAAGTGTTGACCTATTTGCATGAAGCTGCACCACAACCATGAAGTTGCATTCCAGGGAGCGGCCTGGTTTAATTTTGGACTTCTGATTGAAAACAGAATGTGAACGGATGAGGGACATTGTATCCTGCCATGCGAGTTGTATTTGTCACGGTGTTATTTCATGCCCCTGACTGGAATAATCTCTAAAAAGTCTTTGATGTCTCGACTCTGTATTTTCACGGACTCTTATGGTTGGGTGGCTAAAGCCACTCTGCGGGGAAAGTCTCAGTGTAAACACAGTGAATCACAACCACATACTCAACAAGTTCTCAAGCACATCCTGACAGTCACTGGGAAATGCCCTCACTGGAAAGAGATAAAGAATTAATCTTGTGGCATTTGCAGCCCGGACTTGCTTATATCGGTATCACTGTATTCATCTGAATTCCACCCATCACCCACACTCGTAGGTGTGTGTGTTTGTGCATTCATAAGTGGGTGTGCGGTATCCACACCCAAACTATTCCCACACAGGAATAGTTTTGGAATCCAAGTCTCACTCATAGGAATGTGGCTTCAATTAGATCCATCTGATTTAGTCCAGCTCTGCATGATTCAGGAACATCCTGCTTTCCATTGTCTCGCACTATGGTCCCCGATCCTTTGTGTATTTGACTTTAAATGTGGCACACAGGAAACCTGTAAAATGACATTTCACTATTAGGACTTTTTCCACTTTCTTACCTGTAAACTTTCAGTTCTTTTTCCCAATATTGTACAACAGTGTATTTTCATAGTAGCAAACATCTGAGTGGAGTTTACAATACCAAACATAGCTGACTGGTGAACCACAAACCTTGAGACTGCAAATTCATTTAGACTGCAAACAAATACTGTTTGTCACTTGGATCAACAGTTGGATTTGGAACGGGAATTTATTTCTTAATGCTCTTGACGTTGAAACAGCACTTATTTTGCCAACCTGAGACATTGTTTTGTATATGAACTCAAACACCGTTACAGGTTGAGGCTTTGTTGCGTCAGCGTACCCGCTACTGAACTCAATATGTTTTCATGCTGTGCAAAAACAGTTTTGTTTTGAAATGGTAAAGCCAATGCGGAAGTGTTTTAAACCTGAATTCTTTTTATGTTTCCACAAAGAGGAGGCTCCCCTGGTTGCTAAAAAAAGTCTGGATCTGTAAAAGTCTGAAAACAGCTCTCCAAACACTTTTCTGATGAGTGTATCATATCACTTGGCAGTTTCAAGTCTTCCTCATTTTGTAAATTATAAAAGACAGAAAGAACAATAAAGCTCCATCTGTACTAGAAGCAATTCACAGCAACATGGCAAGTCAATAATACTTTGTGACTTTAAAAAAAAACATGGGTGACAAACAAATACCCCTTGCTCTTGAACTGTGTTTTCAAAAACTAACATGGCAACAGAGATGGGCAGTAACGCGTAACACGTTACTGTAATCTGATTACTTTTTTCAAGTAACGAGTAAAGTAAGGGATTACTATTGCAAAAACGGTAATTAGATTACTGTTACTTTCCCGTAGGAACGCTGCGTTACTGCGTTACTAAAACCGTGATTTTGTTGCGAGAATGTCTCATGACAGTGACGTAAGCGAGTGCGACGTTCGTAACAACAGCTGTGTGCAGATCAACAATGGATCATATATCGAGTGCGGGAGAGAGTATGAGCGTGCAGCGTTTAAAGCGTGGAAGTACTGACCTGACAAAAACATTAGCGTCCGTTGTGCGTGGGAAGAAAACTTCTTTTTACAGTGAAAAAAACCCCTAAACTTCCAAGCAAGCACCAAGTTTTAAAAAGAGACTTTTCCATTTGATTACATATTGTATGATGGATTATGCAGAAAAAGTAGAATTGGGCTGAAAGATCTATCACATTTTGCTTGTTTTAATCAATTTTAAATCATGCTTTTTATTTGTTCTTGTTTCTAATGTCTCTGTAAAGCACTTTGAATCACCTTGTTGTTGAATTGTGCTATACAAATAAACTTGCCTTGCCTTGCCTTTATCACCTATTCAGGTTGTAAATCATGTTTTTAAAAAGTAACTAAGTAACTAATTACTTTTGAAAATAAGTAATCCGTAAAGTAACGGGATTACTTTTTTGGGGAAGTAATCAGTAATTAGTTACTGATTACTTTTTTCAAGTAACTTGACCAACACTGCATGGCAATGGTGCAAATGCTCCGCTGGTGGCTTCAAAAGGATGATGGCATCTGCTTTCTTTCGGGATGTAAACAGAGAGTGAAAGTCAGTCATCACATATCCTCTGCCCTGAGTCTCAGCACTGGTGTACCCCAGGGCTGTGTGCTCAGTCCACTTCTCTACTCCCTTTATACACATGATTGCAGGCCTGTCCATCCAAGCAACAATTTTATGAAATATGCTGACGACACCACAGGAGTGGGACTCATCTCTGGAGGTGATGAATCCACTTACAGGAATGAAGTGGAGCAACTGGTTTCTTGGTGCAAAACCAACAATCTTATTCTCAGTATTTCAAAAAACAAAGAACTTATAAAAGACACCGTTTTCACCCCAACTATAAAGGGAGATTGTGTGGAGAGGGTGGCGGACTTTCGTTTTCTGGGAGTCCACATGGAAGAGAACTTGTCCTGAAGTATGAGCTACTGAAGAAGGCCCAAAAGAGACTATACTTCCTGAGAATTCTCAGGAAGAATAATATCGCACAGAGACTGATGGTGTCCTTCTATAGAGCTACCATTGAGAGTATGCTAACCTTATGGAATATGCATTTGGTACACTAGTTGTACAGCGGTTCAGAGGAAAGTACTCCAAGGGCTTATCAACACCACCCAAAAGATCACTGGCTGCCCTCTCCCTATGCTGAAGGATTTACATGAAAACTGTTGCTTGAAAAAAACAGAACATCATTAAAGACACTTCTCACCCCGGCCATTCCCTGTTGAAACTGCTGCCCTCGGGCAGACGGTATAGGACAATTTTAACAAGCATTTTAAGGTTTTTAGCACGGATCGAAGACAACTTTTTAATTTTGTTGTACATGGGACAATAAAGATATATCCACTCATTCATTCTTTATATGCATTTTGACAGTGTTACTGTTTTGGAAATTAATAACAAGCAACTTTCTCCAGAAAGTCACAGCAGTGCTAATCTTTCAGCGCCTGTTTCAACACTGACCTGGTCAAGAGGGCTGTAACAATGTTGCAAAGTCCCATATTTGTATTCGCTGTATTCATTTTACACTGTTTGTGTTAAACACAAAGTTGATGTATACAATATATTTATATATATTGAAAAAAAGATCAGATATTTATTTGATGCCGCTAACAACCTTAACAAGTCTTGGCTGTCTGCATGACGGAAAAAAGTGTCAACGCAGTTTTGGTGTTTACAATATATTGCACAAGAGCTTCAACAAGCAATTATACAATTACGCAAATATCCATATCTAGAGGGGTGGACTACAAAGTAAGAGTAATGTGTTAGTAGGGTTGCCAACCGTCCCTTAAAATACGGAATCGTCCCGTATTTCGAAACAAAAGTACACGTCCCGTATTGAGCTAATAAGGGACGCACTTTGTCCCGTAATACAGTGAGAATCAAAAGTAGTCTATAAATGTTTATGGAATTAACACTTTGTTTGAAAACATAATTCCCAGCCCCTCTCCTGCTTTGTGACCAATGAGCTGACAGCACACTTATGACAATTCGAGTATGACAATTCAGATTACCGCTCATCTCATTGGTCGAGGAAAGGTCGCTTGCGGAGAAAATACCGGAAGACAACAGATGACCACAACAAGAAGCATGGCCAACAGGGGAACAAACGCCGACTCTGCGGTGCAAGTCTCGGATGACAGTACACCTAAAGCTGGGCAAACACTGTGCGATTTTTTTCAGTCACGTTATTCAGCTCCTGCTCAAACTGCACGATTGACTCGCAGGGGTTAGAAGTTCGTATGTCACGATGTACTCTCACACTATACCGCCCGATGCTCTGATGCAACCTGAGTGCTCACACTGTGCCTCCATAACATGAAGGTTATAACAGAAAATCTGTCGCTCCCTCTCTCTGTCTTTCACTCACACAGACACACCACCACCATCAACTTTGCTAAATTGCTAATGAAAAACATTGATCAGGCAGCTGTGATTGAGCAGCAGTGTAAATCCAACTATTTTCACGGTTGTTGTGGTCGTGATAATTTTGTGATGCCACATCGAAAAGGCTCGGATGAGCTTTCCAAAGTTCTACAAGTTGTGCCTCCATCGCTTGTGTCCAGATCACACGCTGCACAGCCGTGCTGCGCCGTCTTTTTCACCAACGTTTACGTTTGCGCGTGAGCAGTGTGAGCGCCTGTGGTGACACCCTCACGAGCGATTGATGATCGGGAGCTGGTCGTGAGGTGTTAATCACTTCTCGTTACCCCACGTATACTACACGACGCACGATGAAGGCCAAAATCGGTCCGATCACTCAAAAATCGGCTCAAAATGGGCCAAAAATCGCACAGTGTAAGCCCAGCATTAGAGCAGCAATGTTTGTTCCCCTCAGAGAAAGGGAAGAATGGGAAAAGGAAAACACCTGGCTGGAAAACGTTAATATGGGCATGTGCAGTGAATATCAGCGCTATGTGGCCAGAAGTGTGATAATATAATTTATTTTGTGTAATAAACAACTGCAAGGATAGATGATTACAACAAATTGATGACTAATACATAAAAGTAATACATAGATGAATAATGATGATGAGTTATGATGCGTAATCATGGGAACAAGCGGGTTTACAAACAGGAGCAGCTGATTAGCATTAGAAAAGCTGAAATAATACCTCAACTGAAGCCAATTGTACTAAATGCACTAAATGTGCACTGTTACAAGAATGTTTTTCTTTCTATTGTTTTCTATTATTTTAAGTTAAGCAGGACAGAGTGCTTTTAAAGAAAGATTTACTTATATTCTCAAAAGTTAAGCATGACAGGCTTCTGTTTAAGAAAGAGACCTGTTTTACTGTGTTAATGTTGTCATTTTGAGCTAAAAATAAATGGCTAAATGATCATTTGTTTCACATGTGTTCATATCACAAAGAATAGAATATGCATCTACTTAAATCAACTTCAAGTCAAATGGTTAAAAAAATAATTTCACACACAAAAAAAGAGCTAGAAAATTCACCACACTGGGAAGGGTGAAGACAACTGGGTCGCCCGGCCCTGGCCACGAGGTGTCCCTTATTTATTTTTCAGGGAGTTGGCAACCCTATGTGTTAGTGAGCTTCAAGTCAGAGGTTTTGATTTAAAGAAGGTGACTTTCGTCTTACCTGGCTGTATCACCATGGTAACGTATGCTGAAAACGTAACTTGGGTTCAATTCAGTTTTATTTAGTGTCAAATAACAGGAGCAGTCGCTTCAAGGTGCTTTATATCGACACCAGCCGTCTGCCATCTATAATCCAGTTTTGAGATCCCCTCCCAGACGCCTTAACACCCACTCACATCCTGGGCCTTCTGACCTCAGGAAATCACATGATAGGTTGGGGCTAGGTTTCACAGTGAGCTCACCCAAAATCTTGGCTGATTGTGACCTACACCCGTTTTCACACCTTGGGTTGTGTGATTAGGTAGCGGATCAATAGAGGGTCCATGTCCCTCTTGGGGGACAGTTCCATAGGGCTTAAATCTGGGACTGTCCACCATTTGACCTTATAACTGAAGAAACGCTTTTCTTTCCAAGCTCCTTAGTCTTTGTATCGTAAGGTATAATAATACAAACCCGGGAGCAGGTTAAAATTAAATGGAAGGACTTCCGTACATTTTCTCATATTCTTTCATTTATAGCATCTTTTAAGGGCAACATAGATTTTATTCTTTCAGAGACACATTGTGCATGCTCAAGCTATACCTTGGGCGCATTATGGATGAAGAATAGCTCTACAGCATGTTTTATAGTTGATTCTGCTAAGTCTCTTTTACACCCCTGGAAATGCAGCTTCTAGAAACAAGACAACCACAATGAATACCTGTTCAATCACTCAAATTAATTGAAGTTTGATCTGCCAACAAGCTAAATTTCCACATGTCCTTTATGAGGCTATGGCACAGTAACCTTTAATGCTTAAACGTATCCGGTTTAAAGTTTCGGAGCGCTAATGAGCAGCTATTACTTCACAAATAAACAGGAGCACAGAGAGCGCACTCAGCATTAAAATACATTTATGAACGTGGATTCAAATGTTTATTTTCCCACTGGATTTGCTCGATTAGTAGATCAACTAGTTTTCTGCAGCACTCATCGTTTTTCTCATTTACAACTCATATTTTTATGTCCTTTATAGTTGTTTATCATTATTATCACCTGATAACATCCCTGATTGGATTAGGGGCACTCATAGGATCGCTCTTTGCAGAAGAAGAGGCATATGAAGTGAAACAACTCTTTTTAAAGTTAGTAACTGCCACTATGCCACTGTGATACTTGTAATCTCCAGCAGGGGTTTTGTCAGGCCACCCAACATGAAGAAAGCCTGGTTATATTGAGCTTCCTTTATAGTCTACCCCTCAGGTAAGCATGTGTTTTGTGTACAAGTTGAATGTGACTACTATGTTGTGAATGTTTTGAGTGTTTTGAATATCTCCAAGTGGCCATTCCAGTGGTTTTTGGCACGTTGGCCTTCTTCTTTTTTTCACCACTTTGTTAGTGCAAAACAACAGAAAACACCCACTCCCTTTGCCCCCAAGAAAATGCAAACATGAACATTGACTCAGGAAATGGAAATGCCAGTTCCAAATAGCCTTAGCTTCAAACCACACGCTGCCAAGTTGGGACAACTGACAGGCCTGAGGTTTAGATGCTGTGTTTGACCGCCACCATTCCCACAATGTTTCCCATGACAACTAAAGTTGAAGAAAAAAAAATTCATATTACCCATTTGCTCCTCACCAAAGGAATGAACAGTCAAGTGCACCGAGACACGAAGGAGTGTTATGAAAGGAAAATGATCTAATCCACTTTCCTCTGTAATGCCTCACAAGACAATATTTACTCATTTTCAGAATCGATACGACTGGCAACAGATGACAGAAAGGAGCGAGACAGAGGAGAGATTCGTCATCCAAAAATTACACTCCATTTACATTTTCTCCATGCAAACATCAACACCGTGTGACAGGCCAAAGACATGAGCGGCCTCTGATGGAAGCGGCCCCAGTGTGGATGCAGAGACCTCTGCGTGACCGCACTCTGGGCCCGTCTGCATGCAAAGACCTCTGTGTCTAATAATCCCATACAGCTGAATCCAGTCACCGGGAGACCTCTGAGAGCACCGGTGCACTGAGCTAAAAATAAACCAGAGGATTAAAAGGGGGCTGCAAAGATAAGTTTGTGACTCTAGACATTTCTTCAGCTGTGCATTTTTAAACACTGCTATCAAAACAAGCAGCGACTTTCCTTTCATTTCTCCTCTCGCCTTGTTTTCCATCACCCAGTCTCACTTGGTCGGAATAGTTTCAGCACTTTTTCCTGTTTGGATATCTGGCCTGCCACGTTGACCACGACAATTACTCAAAGAGTGTTGCTGAGAATGTATTGGAAAAGCTTTGGTTGAATGAGGGCAATAATAGAGGGGTGGGGTGGGATGGAGGTGGCTGATAGCATGACGGAGGTGCATAAACGGATGATTCTGTTGTTGCCTGGGAAAATACAACAAACAAACCATGGAAAAAGATGTTTATGCTTACAGACCAAATCCTTTCTTCTCATCCTCTGTTCAAAACACCAACAGGAGTGTTCTGTGACAAAAGGTGTTAAACCTTGGATTTCCTGGTAGAAGGAATGTTTGGAAAGTGAACATGGAAAATGGGCCATTTTTTCCATCCAGCTATCACACCTGATTTATTTGAGATATTCCTGGAAGATCTTGCCACTGCCGCTGCCTCTGCCTACCCACGCGAAGGCCCGACTTCAGACTCGCCAGGCACCCTTAATCATACACCATGCAAACACTTTTGAGTGATCTGAGGCTGCCGGAGCGTATTTCCAGATATTAACATGACCGCAAGAGGAAACAGTTATGATTAAAAATAATAATAAAATTTACAAAAGGCAGAGAGCACAGCCAAATGAGATGCAGCTGGAATGTCAGCGGTGGAGTCAACAGTTGGCTGCTGCAGAGGCTGCGGTCAGGGAGGTGGGGTTGGAGTGTATAGAGAGATATAGAGGTATAGAGAGTCCTCCGTGCAAGCAGTCGCAATATTCTGCGAATTATCTCTGCCATCGACGTTGTGTTGCGGAGGTTGCTTTGTTGTTGGTCTCAGGAGAGCAACAGATACAAAGCTATACTTTCTGCATACACGTGTGCAGGCACCTGCAGGCTCACAGAACTTACACACGCCTGTAAATATAGAGGACGTTTTCCACATACACTCAAACATGATGACAAATTAGAAAACTGAGTGTGTGTGTGTGTGTGTGTGCAACACCCGCCACAACATCCCAGAGTTAACAAAAGAGGTGTCGAGTTTACGCCTTAGGCTGCATGTGAACATCCAGCCAGTGAAGCTGGTTGATTAGAAAAATCTGAGTTTGTCATCTATTATTTGTTTTGATGTCAACTCATTTGGATTTTTATCATTTTATTCTGCTTATTTAACGGCCTCCCAGCAAATAATTACCATGGCATGTGTAATTTAAAGCACTTGTAGCTGAAGCTGGTCCAGATTAAACAGTTCACACCAAAATCATATTTGGGTGTTTTTCTGCTGGCATGTAGCGCTATTTATCAGAACCAACATAATTTGTAGGCGTTTCTTTGAGATAGATATTTGGAGATGTTGGCCTTCGCTTGAATATAACGTAACTCAGGGGCATCCACCCAGGAAGTGAGTCACTCGTGCAGTCACTGTGTAGATGATTGCTGGTCATTAGTGGACATTCCAGGTTCTGGTTGCCGAAGTAACCCTGCAATGTATTTACTACCGTGTCATCTTTCACTCTCTGTAGTAGTTACTTCAGTCGTTGTTCAGGGATTTGAGAAAAGCTAAACTCAGGGCCGGCTTTTGCTTTGTGGTAGCACACATTACCCTGCACATGGTGTGCACCAGTTCTTAGACAGATGGTACGTCTCAAAGTAACAAGCACATGGATGGCAGGACTCAAGGTTTCCCACCAGAAACCTTGAACATTGTCCAATGTTCAGCTTAACTTGTCACATTGTTTGCTCTGGTTTGTCTTCTTCAGTTAGTGAATCTTGGTGACAGGTGTTCCCCAGGTAAGCAATTCTCATGCACCCAGTCATCCACGTGATATACAAGAAAATGTGATTCATCTTAACAGGCCACCTTCTTCCATTGCTCTGTGATCCATTTCTGATGCTCATGTACCCATCGTTTGAGCTACACAGCCCCAGATGGAACAAACTTCAATGCTCTGTGTATTCTTACACCTTTCTATCAGAACCAGCATGAACGTTTTTGGCAATTTGAGCTTCAGTGGCTTATCTGCTGAATTAGACCACACGAGTCAACCTTTGATAGGAATATGTTTGTTTGTTTGTTTTTTATCTGCAGCTGAATTCAACACCAAACCAAGCATAATCATATATGACCATGGAACATGGGGCACATGGTATGCTGTTTTTACATCAGGTAAATGTGAATAAAGGCCACCCCGAGTGCAGTGGGAAAGCAAACAGATTCCACACAGATAGAGGTGGCACACTGAACATGTCTATTTAAAAATACTTTGGACTTTCAACCTAATCCACCTCAGGCGTTATCAATCTGCACAATCACATCAGCTGAGGTTAAGTGGACAAAAAGAGTTGGTTTGGTGACTGTCCAGCTTTGACACAAGACATTTATCTGTTCTCTTCCCATTATTTTTGTAGTATTTTTGTAACACAACACAATCTGGGAAAAGTTATTCAATTTTTCTATCACAAGTGAACAGTGAGTGTGGTCTAGAATTAAAAAAAACTTCTAGAGGAGATAATAGGTTTCTAAATATGTGAGAAGATGACAACACGTAATCACATAGGCCAAACTATCAATGAACCAGAGGTTAATCAGAGGTTTATACTGTTTTTACCTTAGTGTAAATAATCAAGGTCAATATTACGGCCAAATCTGTATACTAAACATGCTTCTTGTTGCATAACTGAGTATACAGAAAGGAAACGGCTTCACTGGCTTGTCAAAGAACATGTTGGGCTGTTCTGGCTGAGAGAAGTTGCTGACCAACCTTTCAAGTCTTCAGTTAGAGGTCAGGTTTAAAAAAAAAAAAATGGTGTGTCTTGTCACACACAAGACAAGAGCCCCGTTTTCATTAGTACCTACTTAGATCGACTCGCCACAGTTTTCCCATTACGTCATAGTACCTGGTAGCAGGTTCTTTTTTATTACCTACTTGGCCGGAGTTCCAAGGGATCTGAGCAGGTAAAATGCGATGTCATCAGACTGCATGCCACCGATTGGCTGTTCAGTGGCATCACTCGATGAGTCATGAGAGCGTCTCGTTCACGAAAATCCCGGCAACAAGGGAAATGGCTACAAAAAACAACACCATGGTCCCCAAGTCTGACAAAAAGCCACAGCAGGTATGTCGTACACCTGTTGTAGCATTGCCTAGCCCCTCAACAAGCAGCCGCACCTCCACTAAAGCAACAAAACAAAGCGTAAAACGTTAAACAAATTAGTAAAAGAGATAAATAAAACAAATCCACCGTAAGTTACAGTTCTTTATAAAAGCAAGATTAAAATATATAAAACAATCCCGAGTAAAAGACCATAAAACCAAGAGTCAGTCGAGGCCAGTCCATAAATGTTCGTAAGATGACAACAGGCCACAACAAGACAGAATAAAACCGAACGAGACAGCATGAGACAGCAGCAGTATGGCACAATCCTGTAACAAAAGAGGGAAACAGTCGTCATGGTCCACATTATGACAAACACAAGAGTCCCACTCACCACTCTCTAAAGGGCAGTACTAAAATGAGCAGCTTTCCTGAGGAGCTCTGCAGTGCTTAAGCTGCCCAACGGTCTCAGCCACCTTGGACGGGAAAAGACTGCCAAATGCCTCCGTGTGGTAGTGAAGCCGTCTGTTTACTCCTCCAGGATCTCAGTGCACTTGCTTTGGTCCACACCCAAGATTCAATTCAATTCAATTCAATTCAATTCAATTTTATTTATACAGCGTCAAATTACAACAACAGACGCCTCAAGGTTCTTTATATTGTAAGGTAGACCCTACAATAATACATACAGAGAAAAACCCAACAATCATATGACCCCCTATGAGCAAGCACTTTGGTGACAGCAGGAAGGAAAAACTCCCTTTTAACAGGAAGAAACCTCCAGCAGAAACGGGCTCAGGGAGGGGCGGGGCCATCTGCTGCGACCGGTTGGGGAGAGAGAAGGAAGACAGGACATGCTGTGGAAGAGAGACAGAGATTAATAACAAGTATGATTCAATGCAGAGAGGTCTATTAACACATGTTGAGTGAGAAAGGTGACTGAAGAAGAAATACTCAATGCATCATGGGAATCCCCCAGCAGCCTACGTCTATTGCAGCATAACTAAGGGAGGATTCAGGGTCACCTGGTCCAGCCCTAACTATATGCTTTAGCAAAAAGGAAAGTTTTAAGCCTAATCTTAAAGTAGAGATAGTGTCTGTCTCCTGAATCCAAACTGGAAGCTGGTTCCACAGAAGAGGGGCCTGAACTTTTAAATACTCTAGGAACAACAAGTAGGCCTGCAGAGAGAGAGCGAAGTGCTCTAATGGGGTGATATGGTACTACAAGGTCATTAAGATAAAATGGTGATTATTTAAGACCTTGTATGTGAGGAGCAGGATTTTGAATTTAATTCTGGATTTAACAGGAAGCCAGTGAAGGGAAGCCAAAACAGGAGAAATCTGCTCTCTCTTTCTAGTCCCTGTCAGGACTCTTGCTGCAGCATTTTGGATTAGCTGAAGGCTTTTCAGGGAGTTTTTAGGACATCCTGATAATAATGAATTACAGTCGTCCAGCCTGGAAGTAATAAATGCATATTTTTAGAGATGTTGCGCAAATGGAAGAAAGCAGTCCTACATATTTGTTTAATATGTGTATTGAAGGACATGTCCTGGTCAAAAATGACTCCAAGGTTCCTCACAGGGTTACTGGAGGCCAAGGTAATGCCATCCAGAGTAAGAGTCTGGTTAGATACCATATTTCTGTGTCATCTGCATAGCAGTGAAAATGTATGCTATGTCTTCTGATGATACTGCCTCAGGGAAGCATGTATAATGTAAACAGAATTGGTCCTAGCGCTGAACCCTGTGGAACTCCATAATTAACCTAAGCATGTGAAGAAGACATGAACAGACATGAATCAAAAATCGAGGATTTTTGATATGAATGGAAGGTTGGAGATTGGCCTATAATTAGCTAAGACAGCTGGGTGTAGGGATGGCTTTTTAAGTGTGATTACTATGTTCACATCTGCACAAATGAGCCACAGCAAGTGGGTTAAATTTAAACAGACTGAACAGCACACGTGTGAAAACACCCTATGGGTCTATTGCACTTATGCACATGTACTAATTAGCATCAAATAAGATATTAGAATTTCATGCACCAAACTGGAGCAGATATTTCTTAGGCACTCTTGGATTTTCAGTCCAATTACTTATTTTCATCAACACCACAAACACATTCCAGAGACTCCCTTTATAAATAGGGAATAGTAAAAGTTGGGCCAAGTAGACGGCTAGAAGCTACAGCCACTAGTGTTAACATTCACTTCTCACTCGATGCCTAATATTGCCCCAAATATATTCTCTTGCTTGTCATCTGATCACTGTTATAACAAAGATATTAAGAATACCAAGATAAATAAACCATAGAAGTCTATACACTAGCTAAGCAAAAAAAGCACTGCAGGCCAACAGTTCTAAATGGTAAATGGCCTGCATTTGTATAGCGCTTTTCTAGTCCCTAAGGACCCCAAAGTGCTTCACACTACATTCAGTCATTCACCCATACATTCACACACTGGCGATGGCAAGCTACATTATAGCCACAGCTGCCCTGGGGCGCACTGACAGAGGCGAGGCTGCCGGACACTGGCGCCACCGGGCCCCCTGACCACCACCAGTAGGCAAACACGGGGTTAGTATCTTGCCCAAGGATATTTGGCATGCAGCCAGGAGGCAGCCTGGGATCGAACCACCGACCTTCTGATTAGTGGCTGACCTGCTCTGCCACCTAAGCTACAGCCACCCCTACAGTTGTATTTTTGTCCAAGCAGTAACCAAGTTTATAATATTAGAATAATGAAAAAAATGTGTTTTATAAACAGCATGTTGTTATTTCTAGTATTTCTAGCAGAATTTGTGTGCTTTAATTATTGTTATAACCATGACACCCTGCTGGATGGCACTGTGATTATCTTATTAAGACGATTTTCTTCAGAACTGAAGGATGAGGTAATGCCAAGCTGTGAAGGTGAACGGTTGCTCTTGTGTTACAAGCTTTTCATTCTTGTTGTCAAATATCAAAAACTTAGAATTATCAGCACATTTTGTTGTTGCAGTCAGGACAAATGGGTCCCTTCTGGGTGTTACTTCTCTTTGTTGGTTTCCCTTAAGCACTCGCCAAGGAAGGAAGCCATTTAATGCTATCAGTTGGTTCTGTATACCCTGTTCGCTGGTTAGGAAATACAATGAAACTATGGGCACTGATTCCCAGGCATCTGATTGGTGCCACTCAGCACTGGACCCTGGGAAGTTATGACCGTTCCATTGTCCTGACAGATGAGTTGGTTCCTGAAAAGCATGACCTCATTCCCTCCCTATAGAAAGGCAGGGTGTTGAAACACCTTACTGAGCTCGATGTGTAATAATGTAATAATGAGGGACTATAAATTTCAAATGTTCTTCGTGGGTTGTGTCAGTGTTTTTTCAGCTTCCTCTCTCCACCTCTGAACAATGTAAAGCCTTGATTGATCAGGATTGTAACAGCGTGACACACCAGAATCTCCACCCGGCTTTTAAAGTACATCGATTGTGGCAATGCGGTCGGTTTTCAAGTGGACATGCAGCTTCACTGCAGCAGAGAGTGGAAAGTGAGGTGAGTGCTAGCTGTTCACTGCAGAGCATTAATGTCTTTGGCCCCAGGGACTGGGTCACTGACCTGCTGTGCCATCTCCCAGAGGTGAAAACCTGTTCTGGGGCTCCGTGACATCGCAGGAGGACACAGCATGTGCTGCTGTAGTAATTCTTTGAGGCAATTTAATAGAAAACAAGAATGCTATACTCATAAACAGAAATTAATCAGTGAGTAATTACATCTTGGTTGTTGCCGGTTAATGTTAGGCTCGAGTGCCCTAAAAATCAGTATCGCTGTCCTCAGACAGAAGTCAGCATCACAGACTCATCGACTCGTATCTCACTCCTTTCACAAAGTTTTACAGCCTCCTGCAGAGTAAATAGACGTGGACAGCTGAGGTAAACAATGGACTGACCACAACACTTGATGCAGATAAACAGCGGCCAAAGATGTTTGTCCTGCAGAGGCCACCATACGCAAAATTACACACCTGAATTGGGAGAATTCTTCCAAGTGACTTCTTCGGTCTCAGCTGATTGCAGGTTTCCCCAGTCTTATAAACAGTACCTTTGCACATTGACTGAAACCAGCCCACTGAATGAGCAATGGGCTGTGAGGTCAGTTCCTTGATCTTAAATATACAAATTTTTTTTTTTTTGAAGCATGAATCATGATGAGCCAGTCTAGTTTAATCCAAGAATAAAGATATCCATCCATCCATCCCTCCTAGTTGGATATCCAGTTCAGCGTCCCATTGGGTGCTAGAGCCTTTCCCTGGTATTATAGAGTGAATGAAGCTAAAAATGATCAGTGCCTTTTTAATATTCTAGCAGTCACGGCTGCTAATTTTAGGTCTTAAGTGCAACATATACATGTTACTTTTAAACCACGACTTCCAGCTTACTGTTCATATCTGTTTGCTTGATAGCTGGTTCTCTGCACACGTTAGGCCTAGTCCTTACTGTGAAGTTGGTCATCCATACAGTCGATATGTATGGATGACTTTGCCATAACGGTATAAGCTAGGATGCATTTTTACTATGGAAACATCCAAGATTTTGACTTTACGACTCCTCTTTATTTGACTATTAGCTCAGACCTATATGACTAACCAAACTGGCAAATGGCTCACGGAACAGGAATTTTTCCATCTGCACGAGGAATCTCCATCTGGGAATACTTGCTGTCAGATCACCTTGCATATTCGTTTGCACATGCTGTCAGGCTGTTTATGTGGTCAACACACTATTTGGGTTTCTGATTAGTTGTGGGTCTAGTTTCCTCACCATCTCAGCTTCTTTGTTCTTTACCTGAATAAATCAGCATTTTCATTTCAGTACTCCTGGTATCTCAGGTGAAACATATTCCCAAAATTCCAGTGCATCCACTGTGTTATGTTGTGTTTTGCTCTCTAAATGTTTTTCCATCAAAACTTGCAAACTTGCAGTTTTTCCAATTTTGAATGACAGTGCAACCGCAGAGCTATTAGAGTAAAAAATATTAAACACCCCTATTCTGAAACAGTTTTTGCAAAACCTGCTGTAAGAACTGCACAAAAGTGTTATTTTTTAATTAATGAGGCAAATGATCTCAGTGTGTGCGACAGACTGACAAACGCAGCTGTCCGCATGCACAGTTAACGACACACAGCAGTGGCCTTGTGGAAAAAGTTGCCCTTGTTTTCCAGATAGAAATAGGAAATCAACTTGCGACCTTTAACAGCGGAGGGAAAGAAAATAAAGACGTGGAGAAGAGGAGCAACACAAATAAACAAAGCAACAACTGTAGTAACAGTGACATGTGATCTCCATGGTGTTACAAAATCACTACAGAGGGTCTGTGTCTATCAGAGAAGCTCGCTAGATTCGCTTTGAGTGTTTAATAGGTGCATGTGGCTCCTTTCCAACTTCTAGCTTAACGGTGTAGAGTGAATGAAAACAGCGCTGTGGTAGGGAATATTTTGGCTTTTATTTTGAAAGTTAAATAATAGTCCGAGAATAGCTCAGGCTCATAACACTTTGAGTGTATTTGTCTCCATTTGTCATCCTAATACGGTGTAATGGAGATAATTAGCGGAAAGAAAAGCAAAGGCAGCAGGTTTGATGTGGAAATTGTTCCAATACCAGAGACTGAGTCCTTCACTTTGTTTGAGGAGGATTTGTTATTTAAATAGAGGATCGAAGATGATGGTATTTGCTGTACAGGCTATAAAGCACCTTGAGAAGAACTTGTGGTTTGAGCTGTTGGCCTGTAAATCAAACTGATTTGACTTTAAAATCCAAAACAGGTTATTTGATGCTGGTGAATTCAAGATGACACAAACTGTTCCAATACTGGCGGGACCAGAGTCATCCGTTTATTCACTGGAGGTCCCTGTACAAAGACCAGGCTCTATCTGGTATTAAAAATCAATCCACTGGCATTTTTACAAAGGTTTCAGCCCATGGTACATTAACTTAAGACGCTGGCGTGGATGTGGCATTTGTAGTGCTTCATTTCTGTTTTGTTAAACTTGGCTGATCTGCCGTGGAGAACTTAAATTACAGCTTTGATTAGGCAGAAGCAAAAATGTGAACGCTGGCTGAAACATTTCAAATGTCACACTGATTTTTTGGTAACAGAGACACAAAGACTGGTGAGAATTTAAAAAGGAAAAAATCTCTGGCCCAAGTCGTTAAACTGTGATATTTGAAACAAAGTTGCCATGGACACATTTAAAGGCAGCAGGTTGGGTATTACGTTTGATGTAAAGGTGCTTAAAGTCAATGCATTTCATTAAGACTGGAATGAGTCCAGTGCATAACAGGATAAATGAAAGTGTGATCGATAAAATAATTTGTTACATTTCAGTCTGTACCTGAACTTGTTGACCCATACGAGGTCGGGCTGGACAGTTTGTTGAGTCGAAGAGGAAATAACATTTTGAAAGAGTACAGAAAGCAAAGTGTTAACTGTTCTTACTTGGGTGGCTGTAGCTCAGGTGGCAGAACAGATCAGCCACTAATCAGAAGGTCGGTGGTTCGATCCCAGGTTGCCTCCCGGCTGCATGCCAAATATCCTTGGGCAAGATACTAACCCCATGTTTGCCTACTGGTGGTGGTCAGAGGGCCCGGTGGTGCCAGTGTCCGGCAGCCTCGCCTCTGTCAGTGCGCCCCAGGGCAGCTGTGGCTACAATGTAGCTGCCATCACCAATGTGTGTGTGAATGGGTCAATGACTGAATGTAGTGTGAAGCGCTTTGGGGTCCTTAGGGACTAGAAAAGCACTATACAAATGCAGGCATTTACTTAAAGGGGACATGAAAGGCTACACCACTCTGTCTGTGAGGCTGGATTTAAAAAATAAGTGCTTAATATTAAAGTTTTAATAACATGTTTAGTGGCATCTTCTGTCAGTACGAAACGTGACGTCATTTATGTTTGTGAACTAGTGACAGAATCCATAACTAAGAGGAAAATAACGACACTAAAACTAAAAATCAGTTTAAGGGGATCACTTTAGTGCTGCAACAATGAATTTATGTTAAACTGAGGATATACTGAGCCAGTTATAGTTAACAAAGCCACAGTTACACTATGTTCTCTGGATATGTCTGTGAAGGTTCTTAGTCTCCAGGTCATCGTAGTCTAAGGAGCATGGAAACAAAAGCGTCTGGACTTCTTTAACCTCCTAGGACCTGGCGTCCACATATGTGGACATCACATTTTGGGTTGTAGACCAAAATACTAAATTTTGCTCTACAAGGGCCTGATATCCACTTACGAGGACATTATACAGCCACTGTTCTATTGAAATTTAAAACAAATGTCCTCTTATGTGGCTCTCATTTTTCTCAGAAACAAAAATGGGGTAAAAAAAAATAATTAGGTAATTCTTTTTTTTTTTACATTCATCAGGTCATCAGATCAATTGAAAATGCATGCCATGAAAGAGTTTGCGTCTTAGGAGGTTAAATTAGGTTTCACCTCTCATCCGTGAAGCTTCTTCAGTTGTAGGGAACTTCAAGCAACTTAAAGAACTCCGGACGCTTTTCTTTCCAAGCTCCTTAGACTATGTTCTCTGGAATATTGTAAATATATGTATGAATATTCATAATGCAATGAATGCAACTGAATCATTTTTCTCATTCTTGTGTTGACAATATAAATGATTCTTGTTTTTTTAGATTTTTTTATGAAAATGACTTATTTTTTGATGATTTATTGCGTAGTTCAAATAAGACTAAAGCTTGACTTTATAAAATTATTTAGCAAATCAGCTTGCAGTGTGTTTCTGAAGAATCACAATAAAACTGTTTTATTTCCTCCAGCCAATTAGCAGTAACAGAGCTAGTTATAGAGTTGATTCTGGAAAGCTTAAGCTAGTGCCAGCTTCGGTAGCAATGTGTATTCATAATTCACTTAATCATATTAATTAGAGTACTAATTCCAGTTAATAAAGATTGCAAAAAAACGGGGGCGGGGGGAATGGGTTAAAATAAAATTTTAGTACATGAAGATGAACAATCAGCTATTAATTTACTACAATATGTTTGCTCCTGCAAGTTGGGTATTTTAACTATAAATAGTGCATAACTCAACGAGGATCACACACTTTTTAAAACTTCCAGTTCAGGAAGTGAACTTCACATTCATTTCCTCGATTGATGTTAGCAGCTACAAGGTGACTGATGATGAAAATATTTGACCTGGATTAAAACAAAAAGCAAAAAAGGAAAGGGGGAAAAATGCAACGTTGCAAGACTGTGGACATAATTACAACAGAAAATAACTTTCAGCCTTTTTGCTTTGAAGATATTTTGCAGTTCGTGTTGTCTGTGTAGTAATGTATTGTTATCAATGCTGCACAGTGCTTTGTTCGTGACTGCAGTCACCGCTCTCGCGGTTTGTGAATTTTCTCGCTGAGCTACCTGACATATGCAGCGTCAAACATTTCAATGGTAACACCGACCTCCAACAATCTGTTTCAGTTTAGGATTGTGAGTACAGCACTTCTTTTCCACAATTCTGCAAATAAAACATGTTTTTGTTAAGACGAGGTTGGTATCATACGGCCTTGTGGTTTCTACAGGGGCATACCATCATTTCACAATACCATAGTGCGCAGTAGGTCTAGTTTGGATGGTTAAAACATTATGGTTCGTAATCAAAATCCCAGTGGAGAATACAAGTGGGACTTTTATTTCTGGAACCGTACTGCTGAGTTTTATAAAGGCTCGATGTAGCCACTATGATGTCACCCACTGATTTAGGAGTGTGCATTTTGAAGCTTCAACATTTGGCTTGTGTTTTTGGGTTTGTTTTTTTCTTGACGGAAGTTACCTTGTATGGAGGCAAAGATGGAATGCTAATTTATCACTGAATGTTGTTTGGTTAGCTGGGTTAGCAAACTGCATCCACCAGGTCTGGCCACACAGATTGGATATAAAGTGTCGGAATTTCAGGAGCTGGACCACGCCTCCAAACATGCTCCTTCCGGTTCTTATCTATATATGTTCCCCCACTTCTACAAGCTGTTTGTTCTCATTTACGCACTCCATCCCCCTTTCAATTCTTTAACTTCTTCACTTCTATTTAGTACATGGAGATCTGCCAGGCGTTTGAGGTACCACCAGTCCCCTTTGAGGCCTTCCTCAAACAGCAGCCCAATTCATGTCCAATCCATTCAACTTTACCTACTAAAATGCTGTCAAACCTCAAATGAGGACGTGGGCCCAGTGAGTGAAATGGCTAATAAGTTCTTTAAAAAATAATCAGATACTATCAATTTGTTCATCAAAACAGAAGGACAAACTTCTTAAATGGTCTGTATCAGAAAGTAAGCCATATTAATATTATTATTAAGTAGTTGTGGCTGGATCAGGTGATCCTGAATCCTCCCTTAGTCATGCTGCAATAGGTCTAGGCTGCTGAGTGGTTTCCATGGTGCAATGAGTGTTTTACTCACCTTTTTTTTGACTCGCTCTGGAAATGGCCAGCCTTCCTGAACTGGTGCTGGACATGTGTTCCAGTTAGAAGGAAGTTTTTCCTTCCCACTGTCACCAAAGTGCTTGCTCATAGTGTTGTCTCTGTGTTGTTGTAGGATCTTTACCTTAGAATATAAGGGGCCTTCAGGCAACTGTTTCTGCTTTTGTGATTTGGCACCATATGGATATAACTGAGATGAACTGAATTGAATTATTAGTCAACTTAAATGTTCCAACAGCATAAACACCAGTTCAGTGACTCCAGTTAATGGAGGTGACCCTAATAGACACCAGTCAACTCCACTGGCCTCTGTCAATCAAAGCATTACTTTTCTATATTCATTATATCCATCCATCCATCAATCCATCCATTATTCATCCAGAAGTCACCTGGGTATTTTAATACTGGACTGACTCACTTTGGTGCGGCCTGTGACCAATAGAGGAAGTGCAGTTTTTGTTTTTCAGACCCAGAGTTTGTGTTTCTGATCTAACTGACCATGGCTCTCTTCCACGGTGTGTCTTTTGTCCTGTCTCCATCCGATCACCCCCAACCTGTTGTGGTAGATGGTGGCCCCTCCATGAGTCTGGTACTGCCAGAGGTTTCTTCCTGTTAAAATGAAGTTTATCCTTCCCACTGTCGCCAAGTGCTTGCTCAAAATGGGTCATAAAATTTTTCGGTTTTCTCTGTGTTACTGTAGGTCTTAGAATGATACGGGTCTCTACCTTACAAAATAAAGCTCCTTGAGGTGACTGCTGTTGTGATTTAGCACTTTGTAAACAAAACTGAATTGACTGGAAATGAACACTGGAAGGAAAGGGTAAATAATATCACACCAATGGTGTGGTCAAGCACCCTTTGAATGTCTGTTTTGTCTTTCACATTGGAAAGATCTCTGGGACCGCACTGAGTTACAGCAGCCAGATCACACATTAGATTTATTTAATGATGGAATCAGGATGTGAGGAGACATGATGACTTTTACTCCCAGTAGCTTTGACTTGACATGTTGTTTGGACCTCAAGCTGCAGTCCATGTGGAGCCAGATGTACTTTTGAATCGCTGCCATAGTTTTTAAACGTTTGTCATCAAAACATTTTTCCACTCTCATTGTTTAAGGGCACCAGGGTAGCTTTTTTTTTTTCTTTTAATGGTGTATATTTGCTTAGAAATTGTGTTAAATTCTTCACTATAACAGCAGGAATGTGCTTGGACTCTGATCTGATTCAAACTGATTTATTGGAAGTTAGCAATGACTCAGATTTTCCTTCATGTGTGAGAGATCTACAGTGCTTCCTCTGCTGTGGGGTGGTCTTGTGTGTTGTGCAAATCTGTGTGATTGGTGAGAAGGTTCCATGGCATCTGCCCAGATAAACTTGGAATTGGTCCTTTATTTCAACATAATTATGATGATGTAAAGTCTGCTCAATGGCAACAATGCAAACTGTCAGTGTCCTCAAAATCTCCGGGGATATTCCTCACAACTGATTTGCTCACATGTAAGGGACGCTTCTAGGAAAACATTCAGGGGTGACATCAAATTAAAATGTGCAAATAAGCGGCAGGTAAATAATCATCATCCATTTGGAGAAATGCAGATTAGTAGGATGTGACCAGCAGGGCTGTGACTTGACTCGGAGCTCAGCTGTGAGGACAGCGGTCTGTTCAGTCTGGGGAGTGGAAAGAAAAGAAGGTCAGTGCTACGGGCCTAATCCATTTCTCTGGCCCCTCTCTTCAGGGACTGTTGTCAAGCCTCAGGGTAGGCAACTGTATCAACACAGTCTGTGGTCTCGTTCAGCCGGACCCCTCTAAACAGTCACCAGAGCTGACCGTGCACATTGTAAAAACACGGGGAAAAACAGCAGAAGATGAATAACTATCGCCCGCGGGGGTGCAGAATTTATCCGGATGGGGACGGAGTTCAGTATTGACTGGAAAAGAATGTTTCAAGGTTGCATAGACACACACAAAAACACACACATGCAGACCTTGGTGTATGTTGGCAATAGTATAAATACAGACAAAGATAATTAACAGATAATATTGACATACTTGTCAAATTGTTATCATGCAGCTTGTCTCTCAGAGGTAACTGATGGAGAAAATTAGGCTGTGAAACTAAGATACAAAAATGTGACTATAAACAAGGACGTTGCAGGTTGTAATGATGTAGAGCCCTTCTAGTAGCTTTTTTGTATTAGTGAGATTGTTGGAAAGAACATAACCCATGCTGTGAGTTGTTATTGGCTAGTATTTTCATGTTTTTTTACTACATATGTTGTCTCGTTTCAGGATTCCCTGAATGCAATGACTAAATTTGTCATCATAGTAATGCAGAATGGCAAAATATTGCATTTCTCATCCAAACATCAGTTTTCTACTGCTTATCTGGGTCACGGATGTGAGTAGCAGTTCCTCATGTTCCTCTTCTGTGGAACCAGCTCCCATTTATTTTGTTTCCTCCTTAAAGGGAATTTTTTCCTTCCCCATTGTCACCAAGGACTTACTCATACGGGGTCGTCTGATCGTTGGGGTTTTCTCTGTATTATTGTAGTCTTTACACTTGAGGCACTTTAAGGCAACTGTTGTTGGGATTTGGTGCTCTTTAAATAAAGCTTTAATTGGATGCACTTCACATTCATGTCCAATTTAGAATAATCAGTTAACCTAACATGAACTATGTCCTCAGACAGTGGAGGAAGCCAGAGTATTTGGAAGAAACCCACATAGGCATGGGGAACACAGGCCAACTCCAAACAAAAAGGCTACTGTGCTAACCATTCCTCCTTAAATGGGAGTTTCAACCAATGAATTTGAATGAAGATGCCTAAAATTCACACAAAGCAGCAGGAGGAAGTGACTTGCATCCACTGCATTACATCCACATCCATAAGCCCACAAAGACACAGATCAAGTCAAAGATGTTTTGACCCCTGAGCAGATGTATTTTCTTTGGAAGTATTCCAAAGTATGGTTTTCAAGGAACAAAGAAAGTGTGAGTGTGCTCTTTGTTAAAATCCCATTCATGTTTTTAATGTAGTTTACACAACACCAGCAGGAGCGGGCTGTTTCTATTCTAAGCCCTTCTGTTGTAGCTCTTTTCTTTCAGAGGAAAGATGCTATGGACAGGATGTTTAAAGATATAGCATGCTGGCTGTGCTGATATATACACAAACCACCCCCCTGTGTTATGGCAACACACACAGATTAACATGCAGCAGTGTTCACCTTGCTTTGCTCTTTTATTTTGGTAACCTTTATTTGATGACTTAAGTTCATGTACAGAGTAGTGCACTCTGGAACGTTTGTGTAAAGCTTGGTTTGTGCAGTTGACTCACAGCAAGAAGATCTTTCCACAGTCCCAGAACATGTTGAATGGCCTGTATTTGTATAGCGCTTTACTTAGTGCCAAAGGATCGCAAAGCTTTACACTACATTCAGTCAGCCACCCATTGATGATGGCAGCTACATTGTAGTCACAGCTGCCCTGGTGCACACTGTCAGAGGCAAGGTTGGCAGACACTGGCACCACCGGGCCCTCTGACCACCACCAGTAAGCAACGGGTGAAGTGTCTTGCCCAAGGACACAACGACCGAGACTGTCGGAGCCGGGGCTCGAACCGGCAACCTTCCGATTACAAGGCGAACTCCCAACTCTTGAGCCGCGATCACCCTGGGTTAAGTACTTTAGTTTAACTTTTAGGTTAAGTTAATTGGTGATTTTAAATTAGCCATAGGTGTGAATGTGTGCATGAATGGTTGTTTATGTGTTAGTGAGAGATTGGTGTGTCCTGTAGCAGCTGGGAGAGACTCCAGAATGGAATGGATGGAATTTTATTTTTTAAAAGTCAATTTTGCTCCAAGTATACTTAAAAAAGGTGCCTATAAACATAAAACTGGGAGGCTTAAAACATCACAAAACAATCTGATCCTAATATCCAGCATTGTTCCAATTCAGTGTTTACAAATATTTAAGAAATATGAAATATTCAGTTAAACGTACTGGTTCCATCCTTAACATACAGTCTGTGGTTACATGTCACAACTCTATCTACACTGAAAGCTCTGAAAAATTGTATATATATATATATATATATATATATATATATATATATATATATATATATATATATATATATATATATATATTATATTATATATATATATATATATATATATATATATATATATATATATTATATATATATATAATCATGACTGCTAAAATCTGCAGTCATGATTAAGAAGCAGCACCGCAAGAAAACCTGAGCGCTCCAGTGACGCAAAAGCACATAAATCCTAAAAACGTTCCTTTCATTACCTCTACTCCAGCATGTCGTGGACGCGACACACTTCCAGCCTCACACGCAGTCCCCGCAGACTCTTGTTTGTTGTTTTAGGATTTTACCAGGTCACGTTTTTCTCGGGATGTTTTAGCTTTCAAGTCTCAGGTTATGTAAGTCCGAGTAGTAGTCTGTGTGTCCAGCTCTCGAGTCCTACAGCTCCACCTCACAGGCTTGGCTGACCTTGGTGTGAGAGTGCCACTGAGTGCTGTTGACTTCCTACTATTCAGACGTCAGGTCACGAATCGGCAGCCATGATCCTTTCCAGCCTCGGGGATCTGTCATCAGCAGCAGCACTTTTGTAAGAGTGTCTCATGTAAGTCTCAGACCTCCAATGGATCCGCGCCCGTAGGCCTGCCGTGACCCCAGGATGTACAGCAGGACTTGCAGCGGAGGTTTTGGCAGGGCCTGTGGTTCCCGTGCAACTGTTTGCTAATGACCTACACAGCTGTGAGATCAGGAGGACATGTGTTTAATAACGGAGCATGGCAGGCCAAAGACCCAAAACATTTCTCTTCTAAGTATTTTATTTTTTATGATCTCATTGTCAGACTGAGACTCTTTTTGCCCTTTCAAAGCTTTTTTACATGTAATACATCATCTTCTGTGCTTATTTTATGACTTCCCATTGCCTGTCTTGGACATGACAAGAACCTGGCCAAAAGTCAGCCCTTTTATTTGGCAGCTGTGCACAGACATAACATTTACATGGACTGTAATATTTCCAGTATTAATTTCATTAAAGGCAACACCCTGAATAAGAAACTCATGCAAACAGCATTTTCTGATTATATTGACCTGACAAAGGTTATAACCGAATTAAGGCTTGGAGTATTTCAGCTTTCACATCAATGAGGGGCGGATTAGAAACACAAATACTCTTTAATAAAGCGCTTATGATCTTAATAGCTTTCTGGATCACATAAAGACAAACCACCTGTTGCCAGATTGGTCAATTCACTGAAGACAAAAACAAGCAGCGGTATTAGATGAATATCGTGCTGCTTTTATCTGTATTTTGCCATCAGACTGTTTCTTGCATGTACTGTATACGAAGCGGTTTGATCGACTATTTTTATTTTTTTCCATCACAGGGGGAGTTTTAGGACAGGAAACCAGATTGTGAGAAGTGCTGCGGGTCTACTCTCACGTGAGAGGTCAAACCACAGCAAGCATCACGCTAGCAAAACTCCCTGGAACAAAATACAAATTAAAAATAAAAAGGGCTTTAAGAGAATCAATGGAACATTTTTATATTTTCATGGGGGCTGCACTGCAAAAGCAAGCAAGTTACAGTTCATGTACACAGTATGTGTCCTCTCCATCTAATTGTCTATATTTGCAGGAGTGCTTTCTGGTGCCGTCACTCTTGTATTCTGTGAAACTGGCAACCTCTGGACTAAACGTTAGGCCGGTGTCAGTCACTTGAAGCTGGCCCATTAAAAGTTTAGAACCTGGCACAAAAATACTTTAGTCTCTCTGGATAATTTCCCCCTTTGTAAAAACTGCATTGTGTGTCTGTGCGTGTTATAACTCACCTGTCTGAATGTATTTGTTTATTTACCTGCTTCGAGTCCTGTAAGCTGACACTGGCCGCTGTAGCTAATTGCTGTCTGCTGAGCTGCAGTCCCTGGAATTAACAGACACCTTGACCATGTTTGCAGTGTTGCGTTCAGTTTGTATCACTTGCTATGTGGTCACTTGTAGTTCTGAAAAACCAGTATGCTGGTGGCCAAAATGTAGAGTTAAGAGGCCAACAGGTGACATCACACTGGCTACATCTGTCTTTTATATAGTAGTACAGTTTAAAAATTCAAATATCAGTTTAACAAACTTACACTTTCATATATTCTGCCATTTTTAGATGTAAAGTGAAATCCTTCAAACCTTTATTTGTTTTCATTTTGATGATTATGAATTATAGATGATAAAAATTTGAAGTCCAGTGTCTCAGTTTATTAGAATAATTAACTTCAGCTATTCAGATGGTGTAAATATTGTTTATCTATTAAGTGCATGAACACATGCCACAGCCACAGGGATGATTGCTAACTTGAAAGCTGTCCATATGATGATCATCGACGGCCTCTAAAAGGAGGGCAAGCCACAGCAGGTCGTTGCTGAGTGTTTGCAGAGTGGTTGTGTTGAAGTTGTGGTAGGAGACGGTGCAGGAGCAACAGGGACGGCTGGCATCCTCGAGAGGATTGTCAAGAAAGCTTTCATCATATGAGATGCACAAGTACAATCTGTGGATTTGAGTGACAAAGCATCAAGTTGCCTGCTCCTGGCAGGCATCTTTTCTCCTGTGAGATCAGTGTTTTTGTGCAGGGCCCGGACAAACAAGGAATAAAACTAAGCTATGAGGAAGAGATCATACGTCACTTCATCTGTCGTGACACTTTCCCATCAAGTCTCCAAAGCTGGAAAGCAGCACAATTAAACTCTTTCTAGAAGCAGCTATGCCCTTTGGTTAGTTATTGTGAAGGTCCTGTCTAAATGAATGCTGGGAATTTATTTCAGCGGTCAAAGGGCATTAACAAGTGAAAAGAAATCTAAAACAATAAACTCTTTTTTAAATTGCTGATTTATGTAGAAAGAAAAAACGTTAAGACGCACGTTCCCCGGGATTGATACTTCTGTCATGCATGCACACAGTTACATGATATGATGATGTCATCCAACAGCTCCATCCAGCATCACTGCTCATGTCACCATCTCACTGAAGCCGTCGTCCATTATTCACACCGTCATAGGCTGTTAATTGAATTCTCCCATAGATTTCTTGAGCACCACTTCTCTCTTTTATAATATCTCTCCTGAGATCCAGAAACAGCCCTGTGGTCACATACTTTTAGAGTCGGTCAACAGTCAGATGATAACGTTTATGAAGCGATTTGAGCTGTTGTGCAGAATGTTTTTATTTTGAACCTGTGTATCCTGAACTGATCCCGCTGAATGGATCACTCGGAGAGTAAAAGATGGATCTGAAAGGAATTCTAGCAGCTCTTTATTCCCAGAACGTGATGTTTATCTGCAGTCATTCCCAAAAGAAAACAGGCATGAGGAAACCCCTTTTTAACACTTTGTGACTGTTTGTTTCTTGCACCGTGTCAGAGTGCAGACACAGGCTGACTTAACTCTTCAAGCTGCTGTTTCGGTCCTCAGCTTTACACACTATGTCTTTGGATTGTCATGAAATAATTTGAATGCAATTACTAAAAATAAATCAGTTGACTGAGATAAAACCAGGGCAGCACAGTGGTGCGGTGGTTACCGCTGTTGCCTCACAGCTGAGGCCTCTCTGTCGAGCCTGCATGTTCTCCCTGTACCTTGATGGCTTCTCTCTGGGTACTTCAGCTTCCTCCCACAGGGGTTAATGTAACATGTAACCCATGCATGTAGGTGTGAATGTGAGCGTAAATGGTTTTGACCTCCCTCCAGCCACCTGTGACCCTGAACTGGATTGAAAAGTAGGTAAAATGTTTGGAATGATGAAGTAAAACTAAAACATTGACGCCAAAAACACAAAAACTGATATTGAACACCTACAGTAAAAACATCCTGTTAGTGCCCCCAGTTTTGGCTTGCTAATCTAGTTTGAGGTGGCTTTGGTGCTGCGATGTCAAATATGTGACCCAGGGGCCAAAACCAGCCTCCCAGAGGATACAGTTGGGCCCTCATGATGACAAAATAAAAAACTGACACATACTGGCTGAATATCAAAATTGAGCTGTTCTCTTATTTATTTATTTTTTTTTGTTTGTTTTTATGCAATAACTTTACTGGTCTGACCCGTCTGAGATCCAACTGAGATGTCTGCATACATGATCGTGGTTCTTTCCCCTGGCAAACACCACCGATGCTCAAATAACAATTAACTGGAATAACAACATCAAAAACCTGAAATGTTTTTAAACCATAAAAGCTAAAAAGAGAAATCAAAAAGTAATAAAGAATTTTTTTTATCTAATTGTGGCACGGGGAGTCACAAACGAAAAAATGATGACAGTCCAGTCTGCAGTCACAAATCTGGCTCTGCTTTTGAAACCGGGGAAAACTACAGGTGTGTGTGTTTGTGTGTGTTCTGCTTGTGTCACTTTGTCTTCTGTTTTGGGGCTCTTATAAAGGCAGACACTACAGGAGCACACATAATGCTTTTAGGTCAGGCGGCCCTGAAACAGTTAGAGGCATCGTTCATCGACAGGCTGCACAGCTGGAGCTCCGCTTTTAAGTGCTTTCACATATCTCTCTTTCTCTCTGTGCTCACTCGTGAATCTCCTCACTGCAGCGATTGCATCTTTAAGGAAGGGAAACTGACCGCCTCACCGTAGGAAGGACATTAAACGCAACAGGAAGACAAAAGGACAACATGGGGTCAGACTGAGATTAGGGCCCAAACCAGGTGTATTACTGCGCTGTTTACTAAATAGTGAGATCTAATCTCTCGGCCCTCACGTTCCGCTGTCTGTTTGAGGGTAAACACCACCATGTGGCTCTGCGGCATGGATACAGAAATGACTGAATCAGGACTACTGTAACAACAAACCAACATTAGAGCGCTCATTGGTCGATATGAAAAATGCCGCAGTCCTCACTGGGTCAATCTATCATCGCAGGTCATTATGGAGCAATCCAAACAGTTCAGTACCCGATGTTTGGGTGTTTTTACACCACCAGTCTTGGACTCACAGATGTGTATGCGCCGAGTTCCCTGGTTGCATGCAAAATGACATAACATTGACAGCACATGCTCTTGTATTGCGCTCGTGTGTTTTTCACTGAAGTCGATTACGCTCATTTTCCATGCTGCTCATCCCTGTGATGTTTTATCCACCTAATTTGCCTGATTATAAAGGCTTGTTTAATGTATTTAATCAGTGACTTAAAATAAGTCTGATTCCACTTTGGGACACTCGTTTGGTAGCTTTGAAGTGAAAAGCTTCTTTCTTTCCCGAGTGCACCTTACTGAACAAGTGCCAGTGGGCAGTGTATTAGAGACATTAGAGAACAAACATGACATAAACACATAATAATGCTCCAAGTGATTTACTGAACCTAGGAAAGAGTGTGCATTTCATTAGGGCTGTTTGCTCATTGCGCTGCTTAAATTTTCCTTTGGTCAAATAGAAAGGGGGCCATGTGTGGAGTGGCATTAGGATCCTGGATTCCTCTCTGTTGTAACTTTGCTTGGAGGAAAAAAAATACTCAGAGCCTCCAGGTGGACAAACATGAGTACAATCTCTTTGTGAAACAGCGGGACCAAGCAGCAGGGTTGGAAAAGGAGGCTCCCGTTTTACCTGACCTCCTTGTCGGAATGATTAGCTCTAGAGAGGAAAAAATGGAAAAATGCTGCAATGGAAATTTAAAAAATGTATCTTCTCACAAAGATCGTTTGTGAAAAGGACAGTGATTGAGCTGCCATTCGGTTGGGGATGTGCAGCTGGAACATTGTTGTCTTCGTTCAAAAGCTGGACTTAATTTAGCTGCCGTAACTCGGCTTTATGAGCCGACATTGATGTGAATCCCAATGCTGAAGTCAGATTAGGATATCACCGGCATGTGTGCAAACATGGACAATTTAAACCTGGGAGAGGAGCAGAAAGCCCTGAGCACAGAACAGAGCAGGCATGAGTGACTACAGATATGACATTTATCAGCACAGAAACAGCAAGAACGGAAGCGCTGGGGTTGCAAAGTGGCTTCAAAGACCTTTTATTTCTAGGAACATCTGTTCTAAAGTGAAGACTCTCAATATTTGAGAGGAACCAATGATCTCAAATCAATCCATCCATCATCTTCCACTTCTCCAAAGTTGGGTCATAGTGGCAGCTGGCTAAACAGGGCAGTCCAGATGTATTTTTCCCAATCAACACGTTCCAGTTTCTTCTGCGGATTGCCAAAGCCAAACGTGGTATAAAATGTTGCTGGAAAACTTCTAAACTTGTTGAAATTCATCGAGCGATGGATCTTTATCAAATCTTTTTAAATATAAACCTTCATGGTGAAAGGCAGATTATAAGCAGGTTCATCCCAATACTCGTGCTACTGTGTGGCTAAAAATGATATTCAAAAATAAAAAATGACGTTTATAAAAAAGAAATTACAAAAACAAAAAAAATGTTACCATTAATTTCAAAATTTGATTTTGTCAAACACAAATTCTAAATACTATCTATTCTAAATACTAAATACACTATCTAAATATTCTAAATTAAGAATTATCCAAGTATTACAGAAATTCATGTCCGGTCTGCTTCTTTAAAGAGCACTTTCTCTTTCCTGTCCCCTATTCCCTGTCTTTTTTTCCCTCCACATGTAGGAAATCATGGTGAACAGGTTCTGCAGCAGACTAAGCACAATTAGGGGGGCTTGCATTCCTCTCGTTTTTCTATAAATACCCTGCACATTTCCTCTCTGTGATTCTCATTAAACCAGTGGAAAATCTGCCTGCTTCGCGTGGTACTGAGAGCCTCTTTTAGCTCTCGTGGCCTCTGAAACGGGACATACGGAGTGGCAGTGCCGGTGGGGGCACCCAGCCATGTGCGGAGGATAATTGAGTCCTTATAGGCAGAATTGGAGCTAGAGGAGTGTAAAAGAAAATATAGCTATGTGTTTTACCTGCTGCGTGTGGGCTTTTCACATCAAATAATGATGCTGAATGGCCGGGCTTCGACTTCTGAGTTCACTGAGTTCATGAGCACTGGAAGAGTGTGAAACCAGGGTTCTCTAAAGGCCAGGCCATGTCCGTCAAGTCAAGACAAAAGGTGCTCGTGTTAAAGTGACAAAGCCCTCTAGTGGCCACCTTAACTGCTACAAATGCTGAATGCGTCGGTAAAAAAAAACAAAAACACTGGCCTTTAAGAAAATATTAAACTTTAGCAAAACATCAGACATTAAATCTGGGGAAAACGAGGACGCAGGATACATCAGCCATTGTGCAAATGTACAGTTTATAAGGTTGAGCAAACCTGCAGTCAGCTGAGACTGAAGAAGTCACCTGGATGAGTGACGAAACTTTCCTCCCGCGAAACGTTCCTCCCGCTAAAAACGCTACATCCAGATGAACAGAATCAACCTTTTGTGATTTACTCACCTGGATGATTGAGCATGTATTAACAGAACTTTTGGCTTGAACTCAAGCGTGTCAAAGTGTCATGGGTTTCCACAGTCAAGCAGCACCTAGAAGTGTAGTGTAGTGAATCATATCAGACTGAACTGTAAAATTTCCGTATAAAAGTGGGAACCTTTCAACTAAAAAATGACGCCAACCTAAAAGAGACAAAAACTGCAGTTCGTTTAATGGACACTTGAGGGTGACTCCAAAAGCGAGTAAATTGTGACTGGTTCCCATGATGAAATGTGAAACTTTGCAGCATTAAAAGAAACAGAACCTTATGGTAGGCAGATTTTTAATAACTCCTTCTGGAGATACACTATTAAGCTAAAGTTAGATACAGAGCCATTGTGACCTTCATGTGTCCCAAGACAGATAGGATGCCTGGGTCGTTGACCCAGGGTTTTTGAGTTTGTTATATTATTTATACTTTCTAGTCTTTGCTTTCTTTGAGTTCTGTCTTATGGTTTATGTCTCTGTCTTCTCTAGCTGCTCTGTCTCCCCTGTCAGCTGTATCCCCTTGTCTAGTTCGCGTCTCTGTGTATCCTTAGTTGCTATATCCCTGTGTCCAGTCAGTGTCTGTGTCTGCCCTGGTCCCACGTCTCTGTTCCCTCTGTAGTGCCTGTCTGTGTCTTTAGTTCAGTCTGTGTCATGTTTCCTGTTTTATTTTGAAGGTCCTTGTCTGAGGTTAATGTATCTGGTTTGGCTTCCCCTTGTCTCGTTAGGCCTGATTTGCCCCAGCTGTGTTTCCCTCCTGTTACCCATTCCCTGATTGCTCCCTCTGTGTATTTGAGCCCTGTGTTTCTTTGTGTCTGGGTCGCGATCTACCGTTTACCGAGCTGTGTGTTCTGTCAGTGATAGTGTTAGTTTATTTTGATTTTTTCCAGTTATGTTATGTTTGAGTTCAGCATTAAAGCTGTTTCAGTTTACGTTTGTCTCTGGAGTCTGCACACAGCCGTCACTTAACAGAATCCAACAAACACTAACCTTGAGCCTCCAAAAACACGGCATGCAAAACCAAAGGGTGACATCATGCGTACCAGTTGACCCAAAGTGGAAAAGGTAGCACTTCTGCAGAAATGTAAGGATTGTTTTAGGCCAATTAAACCCAACAGAATTGCATTTCACCCAACCTGATGATCTGTTGGTTTGATCTCAGCAGCTTTAGGCAGTCACTTGAAGGCAGAAATTAACCATGAAAGTGTCCCATTAGGAACCAGACATTAGGTAATGAGGTGAAGTAAAACTAGTGCATTTAAAGCAGAAGGGCAAAGGTGCCGTAACCAAAGGAAGTGATGAGACTACCGGATTTCTTTTCTTAATGGTGCCCTCTGAAGACTGGAGTCCAACTTTATCTGGTAAATGCTGTTGTACGTCTTGTTTTACGTAGCAGAACATGCATCATAAAATGTTTCTGGCAAAGACATGATAGTTTCTTTTGTTATTCTCTTCTATCAGAACAAAACATAAAATCTGTCGTAAAGTCAGAGGTCCACTCTGTACACTCGGTACACTCAGTGTGTGAGAGCTCTCTTAAAACACAGTGTTCTCTGTCACTTTTCAATTACAAGGAATTCATAAGCTGGAAACAGTTTTATGGTCCAAGCAGCGGAAATGCTTGACTCGAGTCAGTCTCTTCCCTCAATCTGGAGCCATATGGACACAATAATAAATGCATACAAGCAAACACTTGATAGCACATCATCAAACTCAAGTGTATCATAAACCCTTGGACATGAGGCGATAATAATGAGATGAGGAGAGGCTGATCAATCCGCCCCGGTGATATGAGGTTCAGCGCATGCTACTCTGACGTCAAAAGAAAACAGAGCTGGGTTTCTGCAGGTCCTGTGGTTTCGGTACTTGAAAGGGATGGTGCAGAGTCCACACGAAATCCCCTCTGAGAAAATGTGCTCCTGCTCCTTCAGTTCTGGCTGTCCTCTGTGTAGCAGCGCTGAACTTTTTCAAACCTGATTCCACACCCATGGGAAGGGTTTTGTTATGATAATAGGCACACAGCACTTGTGTGAATGAAGAGTTTAATGTAGAGGCCTGTAGACCGAGAAAATACCGTACGCACGCTACTTTTGAAAAGTCGCTGTGTACGAAAAAGGATGTTTTCATTAATTGCACCATAAATAGCTTGGTTGAGATCTTTTAGAAGATAATTTACTTAAATTAATTGTATAATTAGGACATGATTTTTGGCTCCAAGTTCACGTTATGTCTGCTGAATTTCCTGAACTGTGTCCTACAGTTGTCCAGAGAGGTCTCGTGTTGCTGTGCTGCAGCTGCACACACTGTGGACCATTTTCTCATCAGGCTCCTTTGGCTTACGTTTCCAAATCTGTCCTTTGAACTCATATTTATCGCTTGATCGGCACGCCTCTGTGTGCTGCAGGTGTTGCTAGAGCTTTAACTTCTTCAGACTTTCTCCTCACACCTCAAAAGTAGCTGGATTTGTTCCAGAAATCTCTCACGGCTTTCTTTGAACTCAGGTAGCCAAAGGGCTTCCGTGCAGTCACGTTTCTTGAATCAACTCGGCTTCCAAGTGTCCCTTTGCTTCCTGAACCCTCTAAATCAATGAACCCACACACCAGCTCATCTCATTGTGCTGGTAATGGTGGGCACACCTGCGGTCATGTCATAGGAACTTGGAAAGGCTCATTCGCACGACACCATGCGCTCCTAGTTCAGTGTTTCTACTCGCTTTTGCCACACACACACACACTCACAGCACAGACTTTCGTGAGTTTCTGAGGAGACTTGGCAAAAAGTCCCTGATGTTGTAATTGCACCAAAAGGCAAGGAAACGTACTTCCAGGTGGCCCGAATATCACCCAAAGCTCTACGCCTTAAGCAGGGGGTGAAGAAAGAAGCAGCATATTGTGGTCGGATGTGTCTGTATTTTTCTTAGTTCTGCAGAGGAAATTCGTGTAGAGTAATGGCGTGCAAAATGAACAAAGACCCACAGTTCTGTTTATGTAAAGAGCAATCATCACTTGATGTCAATGTGTGGCTATTTCTATACATTTATACTGATTACTGCCAGAAACTTCAAGGTCAAACTGACCATCAGACTTTGAACATGTCGTGGGGTTTTTTTTTGGCAGGCAGGCTGTTCAGAAACTGCTGATCTACAGTTTACAGGCAATAGTCTACAAAAGAGAAAATACCCAGTGAGCACCAGTTTTCTGGGTGAAAATGCCTTCTTTGTGTCAGAGGTCAAAGGAGAATGCATGGTAGTGAGAAGAGCATGTCTGAACACACAACATGTCGATCCTTGAAGCAGATGGGCTACAGCAGCAGCTGGGTGAGACGCCTGTCCACAAAGAACAGGAAAGTGAAGCTAGAGTTTATGCACTGTCACCAAACTGGACAACAGAAGATTAAACCCATCTTCTGATGACTGCTTCCAGTAAGATAATTTACCATGTCATGAAGGTCAAATCATCTCAAACAGGTTTCTTGAATATGATTAGTTCACTCCACAGTCACCAGATCTCATTTTTGGACGTGCAGCTGACAAATATGAGGAAATTGCATGATGGTGTCATGGACAACATGGACACAAACTCTGAGGTAAGTTTTGAGGCAGCACAAAGAAGTAAGGCAGTTCTGAAGGTGGCTATGGAGTTAGGCTGGGCATCTTCTAATCAAAAGGTTGGCGGTTTGATCCCTGGCTGCTTGTCTGCATGCCAACGTATCTTTGGGCAAGATACTAAACTCCACTTGAGGCACTTACCAGATGGTGAATGCGACATAAAGCTCTTTGAGTGTTCGAGTAGAAAAACCTGATGTAAGAAGCAGGCAAATGTGCTAGTTAGGTGTAACTACCAAAGTGGCTCGGGAGTGTGCTCATGTTTCACTGTGGTGGTAATAATGGACAGAGGACAACCCGCGTCCTCATGAGGTATTTTAGATTTCATGGTCCTCAGATGATATATTAATTGAGAACCGGAAATTTTTGTTCAAATCTAAAGGTTATTGTATTTGTATGAAATGGTGAAATGACAAAAGTCAGTGAACATTGATGGCAATCCATCCAGCAGTTGTTGTTGGCTTATCCTTGGTGTTCATAAAGGACAGCGGTGCTACTAAATTATAAGATAGTCCCTCAGAGTTCCTGGTCCTAAAATATTGTAATTTAGGAGGAAAGTTTATTTGTTGTTGTCGTTTTCATTTCATGGAAATCCATCAAGTAGATTTTGAAACTTTTTGCAGTATACTTAAAAAACGAAACCTTCTTGTGATTCAGGAGTCTCACGTCATCGTTATTCACCCTCTGTAGACCGTGAAGATCAACTGAAGTGATCAACAGTCTCATACAGACAACTTTACTGACTCCTCACTACTGTGCAGATGTAGGAGCGCTGTTGGTAATGCAGATTCTTGCAGCTGTAGAGTGACTTTATTTTCCAGGTGTGGAGTCGAGCTGCTGAGCGCTTGACACCAGACTGCCCGGCCAGACAGAGTCCACTGGCGGACGAAGCTGCTACCGCTCCTTTTTATGAGTCTCCACCGCCGTCCCGCTCCAGTTTGGCACAATCGGTTTTGGTATATTGTTACCAACTGCGTGTGTGTGTAACACATGTGTATACTGCAATATGTAAGTAGCAGAAAAGAAAAACGTCTCTTTTGTCTTACAAATTGCAACTTTTTACTGAGATGACAGTTGGCTGACTTTAAACACCGTGGGACTCGGAAGTTGAGTCATTTAAATTGTTTTTGAATGATTCCTTCATAATGTGTGGCCCAATGATTGGTTTCTTATTTTTTAGAGACGTTGTTTGCGATCAGTTCAGTTGATGCAGGCCTTGTTTGTGATCCTGGAGACGTTCAAAATGAGAGGAAAAAGTGACATCATGGCTCGTACCATACGTCAGTTTGTGGTAAGACATGTTTTTCAGTAGTCACAGAAGCCTGAGTCGCGTGTGCCTGCCTCCTTTGTGAATCATCTGTATTTGACAATGTTCACTTTCTGTTTAACAGTTTTTGTTTTGGTGGAGGATTTTAGTTGATTTTGTGGCAGCGTTTTTTCGGGGGCGGTTTTTTGGTTTTGTTTTGTGTTTTTTCCACTTGTACCAGATCTTGTGGTTTTCACATGACGAAAGTCCGTAAAGCACATTCTTTTCCGGAACCAAGGAGCACAATCGGCCAATGGGTCCTTGAGTTTCCACCGCATAACAACAATGTTTCAATTTGTCTAATCGGGGGTATTTAGGCTAAGTAAACTATCACTCTTCAGGATTTCGTCTGTAGCCGCAGCCCAGTCATGCAGACGTCTTATTCAAACCATTTGTGTGCGGCCGAGAGTGGGAGTGGGGAGGGCAGCCAGTGGAGATGACAGGGAGATTGGATAACTCAGGGAGAAAGTCTGGGATGCAGAGAGTGAGAGGTCTTGGCAAGAAGCTGGAAACCACACGCAACTTGCGTGATTGTGGTTCTCTCACAGCCTTCTCGGCTTTTCCCTCTTTACTTCCTCTCGCAGCTTTCTGAAGCACCTGCATGCTTTGAACTTTGTGACCTTTGAACTCAACTCAAGTTCTGATCTTATTTAATCCCACCGGAAAAGTGTGTTGTGTGAGTAGGTGGACAGGGATGGATTGTTTGTTTTTTGGCCTTAGCCCAGTATATTAGAGTTGCAGTAAATGACTGTGAGGATTGAAGTGACGTCTTTAAGGATGTTTGCAGTCGTATTGTGTGAGTCAAGTAACCTCTTCTGAGTGCACATGGAATAAGAACTAATGATATTATTATACAGACACACAATATTAGCACAATAACAACCCGACCTGAAAGATGACAGGGCCAAAGAGGGGTGATGGGCACTGCAGTTGATGGATTTAACCTAAAGATCAATTCAGCATTTTTTAAGGCAACAGTGCCATGGGGGTTGGCACTGTTGTCTCACAGCAATAAGGTCCCGGGTCAGGCCTCTCTGCGTGCAGTTTGCATGCTCTCCTGAGTTTTCTCAGGTACCCCAGCTTCCTCCTACAGTCTACAAACATGCAGTTAGTGGGGTTAAGTTAATTGGTGATTCTAAATTATCCATCGGTGTGAATGGTTGTCTGCTTCTTAGCCGTACAACAGACTGGCGACCTGTCCAGGGTGTAACCTGTCTTTCATCCCGTGGCATCAAGCATGGGCTCCAGCCTCACAGCGACACTGAATTGGACAAGCAAGCAAGCATGTCCTGCTCTACTATGTAAATCTAGGTTTAGTCCATTGTTAGGTGGAATGAAAAACATCCAACCTGCTGAGCCTTTGCTGTTGGCTTCCTCAGTGCTATCTTAGCTCTGCTGCTAACTAGAATTCTGTCACAGATACTCTAAAAGATCCAAATATCCGATCAGTGCATCCCTAGTTTTAACCCTTGTAGTGTTGTACTGGATAATAAGGAGTGTTGCATCTTGGACATCCCAAGATGATGAAGATGGAAACATGAAAATTGAGAGTAGTCGAGAGACGATCAGCACGGCCCTCTTACCACACCTGGTGTTCGTATACCGCTTTCCCGTTTCCTGATATTTTACAGTGCAAGCCATATTTATTGAGTATACTTTTTTTTTTTTTTTACCTTCCTGAGCTTGCCCACAGACATTCATTAATAGATGACGCTCTCCTTCTTTCTTGATGACATCACCTGTCTCGTGTCTGACTGTAATCATGCAGTTTAGCACACTGGGTGGGTTTTCGTCCAGCTTTTAGTGGAATTTTAAAATAATCAAATTCTTTCCAGCTTCCATCCACTGCTGCTTAATAATCTTTGAATCCTGGTTTGTCAAGATGGTGCTGACTCCGCACTGAGCTGCTCAAGAAGAAGAGGATCCAACGAGATGACGCCCTGCAGCGTGGCGTTTCTGATACTTGTGAGTGCAGATTCAAACAGACCCAGCATCCACCATTAAAGCTGCAGAATACAATACGCGACGGTGCAAATAGCCACACAATCACCAGCTCTACCTTTCCTTCATGACGTCATGGCACCGCTTACCTTACCCAACTCCTCCATCTCAGTTTCCTGCATCGATTTAGGATCATAACTGGCCTCATAAAAGTTTGAGAAGGGACGTGAGAGCCAAAATCCAGACTGAGCCAGCAAGTTTTAATGGTACAGGTTTATAATGAAACACTCCTTTAGCCTCTCTCCCAAAGCGCTGACGTTATCCACTGGACACACGCGCGTATTAAAAGCGCACGCTATTTATAAAGTGTGGGACTATCGGCGAGGCAGCTTGGTGTGTGTGTTTTGGTGTGCATGTGTGTGTGCTCTAAAATGACCATTAGCAGGTTTATCAGCCTCTGTTACTCTGCGGAGTTTTGTCATGAGTGGAGCCCTGTGTTGTTGGAAAGAGCAGATGTTTTGAGGTCACTGCTTCTCGATCCGCCTCACTGCAAGTGTTGACACTTGTGGGCTGGAGTCGTTCTTAATGAGGGACTCATGATGTGTGGGTTGTGGCCCGCAGGAACACTCAGAACAAGCGTCATGATCATTCCTGATGAGCTTTAACACCACCCTGCAGACCCCAAATCAATCCGGTCTCCTAGTTTTAAGCACTGATGACATTTTCGCTTCCACAGAGGAGTTTCTATAACTCATTATCCCCAGCAGATGCCCTGCATCAGGTAATGGTGCATTCAGTATGTACATGTTGGTCAGAGCCCATTGCCTCCACCTGCTGCTCCTCTAATGGTTTCTTCTGATTAAAGTTCAAATATTCCCATGTGTGGTCACTACCACTCTGCAGCGTCTGGTCACCAGCCTCGCCCAGCAGGCAGCTTTTTAACATTCCTGCACCGCCCAGCCAATGAGCACAGACCAGTGATGTCATTTCCTACCCGGTGGGTTCCTGCTGTTTGGTGGTGGCAGCAGAAAGCGTCGGAAGCATGACTCAGGTTAATCTTGATCTGCCTAAGAGTCACCTCCTGCAAAGAGGACTGAGCAGAAAAGTCGGGGCAAAGCTCCCCAGCTGACTCGCCAGTGTTTCCCAGAGCCTAAAAACACTCGCTGATGAATTATGTTGGATGCACGCAATGCTTCAACAGCTGCGAGTCGGCCCTTCACTTTAATCTTGTATAATTTCTTACGCTTCATCGGCTTTGACTAAACGCTCTCAGGAGAACGTCATGCGAAGGCGAGGCCGTCATTTGTCAGTTGTAACTTTTATCACTACCCAGCAGGACTGACACATGGAAAACCCAAACGACTTAATGCATCACAGAAGCTTAAAGGGCCCCGGCTTCTGGGGGATGCTGAGATCGGAGTAAACACGAAGCACCATCTGTAACTCCTCTGGTGCAACATCCACTGATGAAATCAGCAAGCGTGTGTGTGCAACAGGCTGCAGCAGCAACCCGGTCACTGCAGTCACTCGAGCTGCTGCTGACATCTGCTGGTAAAGGGGCAAAGTCGGCAGGAGAAGTTAAATAACAGTTCTCAAGTGAGAAAAAGAACATCAGTAGCATCTCCTCATCTCAGTGATATCTCCTGTTTAAATGTAGCTTTATGAGTCACAAATTTCTTAACTTTAAATGTCCTGCACACATGCGTGAGTCAGGCAGTAAAGCTGTGTTGCAGTACGAAACTTTTTTATGAGCTTTCACTTCGTTTTCATTCATATCAGATGTGCTCGTTTCTGTATGTTTATTTTTTGTAGCAACTGCATGATTTAAAGTTTAAATTAATCTTGCTCATTTGTCCCTTTAACCGAGCTTTCCTCTTTGTTTAACCCTTAAAAACACTAGGTTGGGTGGGTGCTTACACACAGAGCTGTGAGCTTGAGGATTTGGCTCACAGGGATTCCTCGTACATACACTCGCCTCATCACAAACATTGGGCATACTTAATAGGAACCACCTCTGGAACAGTGTATGACAGGAAATGTTAAAAAATGGTTAAATAAATAGACTTGTTCTTATGTAGCACTTTTTTTACTCTATCTGAGCACTCAAAGCGCTTCACACAACTCGTTCATTCACCAAATAACTTTTCTGGAGTTTTATTAGTGCTATCTAACTAACATACACATTCATACTCTGATGATGCATCGGAGAGCAACCTGGGGTTAGTATCTTGCCCAAGGATATTTGGCACGTAGACTGGAGCAGACTGGGATCGAACCACCAACCTTCCAGTTAGCAGGTGCCCTGCTCGAAAAACTGATAATGTGGCCTTCAGATGCAGAGCGACCACATCAACCTCGTCCTCATCTTCTGCTTTTACATATTCAAGTTCAGTAGATACAAAGAGCAGCACGTATGCTTTGTTTGCATGTTGTCCCTGTGATTCACCCTGTGACAGGAACAAAAAGCTAGATGTTGGGCCAGGATATCTGCACAGAAGGGATCGCTCATCTCAAGAGCTCAACTTCCTGGTTACAAAAAGAGTGCTTAAAAAAGAAAAAAACAGAAATATAAAAAAACAAATGAACTCGTTCCAGCACCAAATAGTAAATTTAACCAGGTAACATTTACCATGTTGACCTGGTTGTGGTTACACACGGGTAACATAAACCACTCTGTGTGCCATTTTTTGCCCGTTTGACCTGCTACAGTGGAAAAACCTGAACCCAAATGCATATATGAGTGTTTAATTAAACCCTTGTATGTCACTTTCTGTGGAATAACTTGACAGCGTTTGTAGTCAAACAGACAAAACTGGTGGCGTAATCCTTTTTCCCTTTATTCACAGCTGCTTGCCAATTAATATATGACAGTAACAAGAAAAGCCCACAATCAAAACATCACATCATCAACCACCGGACGATCTGAAGCGAAACCCTCTGGGGGTTGTTTAGACTGGCACGACTTTGCTCGCACAGATAACGATGAGATCACGCTCAGGCTTTGTTGAACTTCCTCAAACTTCCAGGATGTTCGATGGTGGACTAACTCAGACTCCCAGAGGAGGAAACAAAAGGCCCGAGGCAGACGCTTCCTCCTGGATACTCCTGGATAAAAAAAGCAAGCGCTCTGTTAAATATAGTCAAGTGAGGCTGTTTGCACGTGTGCAGCTGCTGGATGAAGTTACCACGTCCTTTTCTGTAGGTGTGTGTGCTGGTGGGAAAATATGAGTATGAAAGGAGGTCACTCACTTAAACTCACTTTTACCTGAAGACCTCCCACTTCTCTGTTTGCTATTTTAGCCAAAGCACTAAGAGTTTGTCCTTCAGTCATGAACATCACAGGAAAAATACTCAGATTATTATATTTATACATTAAGGGTCTTAATTTATAGAAAAGTCCTAAAAACATTACTCAGCCCTCAAATCTATCTTCTAAAGATCTTTAAAAATCTGTAGACAGGCCAGATGAGATTTATATTTCTGTCTGCAGTGGTTTAAAATCTTCATGAAAAGCTTGAAGACTGATGTTCATTTTAATGATACCACTCTAGAGGCCCTGAGCAGACAGGGGGATAAATCTGACAACTTAAATGTTCAAACAGCGAGCACGCAGACACTGAGGGATATCGTTTTTGGGAGTCTATTTTTTTAAAGCTGAATGCAGCAGAGTTAACTCTCTGAAAAATGTTAAAGGCATCCCGTAGCCTTTCATCCCATATGGTAAAAGTCTGAGGTTATCACAAGGCAAACGTTTGTCCCAGTAGCACTTTTAATTGCGACATACTGGACTTATAAACAGATGCTGGGTTAACGAGAAGGAACCTTTTTTTTCTGTCTTTGCATATATTTGCTCTGTGTTAGTCACATTAATATCCACCTTAATGCACCACACCTGTGTGTTTCTTTATATTTTTGTGTAGTTGTAATCTCAGAGGGAATGGGGAACATTTCATTGCTCTATTTGTTTGTTCTTGAAGAAACAATAAATAAATAAATACAGATTTTTTTAACTGACTGACTGGAATTGAAATCCATTATTACCGCTGCCAGGGCTTTAATGTTTTTGAGGTGTTTGCATGTGAGTGAGTTTCATTCTGTCTGTAAACAGGATAGCTCGAAAAGTTTTGAATGGATTCTGATTAAACTGTGTAGAGTTCATCCACAGAGGTCTTCAAAGTCAACTTGATGATTTTATTGGTCAAAAAGTCTCATAACTTAGAAACTTTGAGTGTTACAAGTGTGCTGTGTACTGCCAACATAAAGAAAAGACTGATTGAGCTAAAGGTCAAAGTGATGATAATAAAGCTAAATAGAGCAATTTATTAAAACTGTTCTTACTGCCTTGGTTCGTATTGGCAGCAGAGAAAATGTGACTATTTAGAAAAAAAACAAAATCTCCCTGTGAGGCCAACATATTTAAAAGTAACCATACAGACTCGATCAGTAACACACGAGTACACACAGCAAAATAAAATATACAAATATTCACGAGGCAAACAGGGGAATATAAAAACAACATTATACGCTTCAGAGCAAAGTCTTGAGTTCTCTTCGGCCAACTCGGGCAATCCAGTAATGTTCAGACAGAACACAGCAGTCTCCGGGACCTTAGATACACTTAATCGTGCAGACCAATCAAATCCTTATTTGATTTACAGCTGAGTCAGAGAGGAGGGAGCTGCTAATATGAGCTTTAGGGAAGGAGTCAAAGGAGCTTGCAAAGAAAAGCGTCTGGACTTCTTTAAGTTGCTTGAAGACGTTTCACCTCTCATCCGAGAAGCTTCTTCAGTTCTAAGGTCAAATGGTGGAGAGTCCCAGATATAAACCTAGTGGGAGTTTCCCCCCACAGAGGGACAAAAGGACCCCCTGATGATCCTCTAATCGCCTGAGCCAAGGTGGGAAACTGGGCGTGGGTCCCAATCAGCCAGAGTTTCGGGTGTGTTCATTGTGAAACCTGGCCCCACCTTATCATGCGAATTCCTGAGGTCAGCTGGCCCAGGATGTGAGTGGGCGTTAAGGCGTCTGGGGAGGGATCTCAGAACTGGATTATAGATGGCAGAGAGTTGGTGTCGTAAACCCCCGCCTCTGTTCAAAGATGGTCGCTCACAGTGGACATAGATGGCTTCTTTCACTCCTCTTTCAAACCATCTGTCCTCTTTAGGGAAGGAGCGCTTTTATTTTTCATATATAAAATCATGGCAGCACAGGGACAAGCTCTAAGAGGCAAGACCCCAGGCTGTGTAAAGATAACCCTGAGACATCACAGCAGGCAGGGCATACATGGAACACCAAGAAGCTGTCATAGTAGAAACATCTGTGCTGAGTATGGCCTGGAAGTCTTGAGGTCAAAATGGGAAACGCCTCCTAGGCTAGGATAATGACCGAGCTAAGATCCTGTGGGACTTCCAGATACAGACAGACGAAGTGGTGATGGCTAACCGACCGGACATAGTGGTGGTAGACAAACAGAGGAAGACGATCTGTGTGATCGATGTAGTGATACTGAATGACAGCAACATCAGGAAAAAGGAACAGGAGAAGCTGGAGAAGTACGAAGGGCTCAGCTGGAGAGGATGTGGAGGGTGAAGGTAACAGTGGTCCCAGTGGTAATCAGAGCACTACTCGCAGTGGCACCCAGGCTGGGCGAGTGGCTCCATCAGATCCCATGAACAACGTCTGAGATCTCTGTCCAGAAGAGCGCAGTCCTAGGAACATCTAAGATACTGCGCAGGACCCTCAAGCTCCCAGGCCTCTGGTAGAGGACCTGATCTTGAAGGACAGACCGTCTGCAGGGGTGAGAGGGGAATTAGAAAAAAAAATCTTATATATTTATATATTCCCCATTAACGCCACTGCTTTGACAGACAAGCACAAACAGAATACTGAGAAGGGAAATTCAAACAAAACTTCAAACAGAACAAACACGACTGATAGAAATACGTAAACTTCACTGCAGTGTTTCAGAATTCCCACAGGGGGGCGTGCTGGTCGAATGGTAACAACGCGGAGGTTTTACAGGATCAACAGGTGACCGATCATGTACAATATTCCAGCAGAAGCAGTGAAAGTATCTCCGGCTGTTCACTCAGGTGTCAGGAAACCAAATCAGACTTTTGCTCACTGGCTGAATGCGTTTCTTTGTAAAACTCACTGAATTCTCGTGGCTTCTGTTTCTGTGTTGACCCTGTCACACCTGGACAGGTCCCACCTTTCTTCCTCGGTGGTGTGAAAGTGGCGTATGTGTCACTCGGGGTTTGGTAAATGTTTGGGATGCTGAGAGCCCCTCACCCTGGAGCGGGGTTCTGTGTTGCGTCTGTTTCCTGCTGGAGACGTTTGCGCGCAGAGCAGGCGCGCGATCCTCCACGAGCCTCGCCTTTAACGTTGCTGGACGCACGCGTGACAGTGTGAACGATGAATGACTCTGTGTCCAATTTCTCCACTTGGAAAGCGGAGTCTGCGCTCGTTTGCGTGGGATTCGCCGTCATCTTCCTGCTCGGCACGGTGGGGAACTCTCTGGTGCTCGCGGTCCTGTTTCGCAGCGGGCAGATGAACACCAAAACCACCAACCTGTTCATCCTCAACCTGGCCATCGCGGATCTGTGCTTCATCGTGTTCTGCGTGCCCTTCCAGGCCACTATCTACACTCTGGATGAGTGGGTGTTCGGACCTGCAGTCTGCAAAGTGGTGCACTTCATCATCTTCCTCACCATGTACGCGAGCATCTTCACCCTGACAGCCGTGTCCCTGGACAGGTGCGCGATCTCTGCAGTTTATGAGAGTTGCTCTGGCCTGTTAGCCGCTTCTGTAGCGTGTCTACTTTCAGATTACTGAAACAAAACCTAAAACACCTAAAGAACTTAACTATTATTCTTTATGTCTTTTTTATATAAAACCTCAGACAGCTTCAACCCGTCGGGCTAGGTTTCCTTTGAGCATGAGGGTGACCATTAAGTCACAATGTCCCGATTTCTAGTGGATTTCGTGCATTTTCTTTATCAATTTAAGATGAAAAATGTCTTTTATATAAATGGAAATAGACAAATTAGGCAACAGGTGATACTTCAGCAATTAATGGAATCTAATCGAGAGCAGCTCAGAGGATTCAGTTCTACTTTTAGATCGTTATTCTCTAAACATTCTCACACAGACATGATTTGTTCTTCCATCTTTGTTGTGTTTGCGTTATTATAGGTTTCAGCCCTGGAGTGTAATGGTTACACTGTTCTGTCTGATATCAGATCAGTTTTAAAAGACGGAACTGATCTGATATCAGATTGAGATGGAGATGAAAAACCATCTTAAATCCTCAAGTCAACAAAAAAACAGCACGTCTGCGCATGTTTTAAACTTTCTGATATTAAGACGGTGTTGAGGCAAACTTTCAATAATTGTTTCAAAAACTGTGGGTCACAATATTTTTAATTCTCATGCAGGAAAAAATCAAGGAGGTTCTCATTTCTTCTGAAATTCTCAGAAATCTGGTCAGAATAGAGCCTAGATGTTCCCAAGGTTACTGTAATTAACTGAAACTGAAGTAAAAAATAAAAATAAAAACTCGACTCTTAAAAAATGTAAACCAACTGAAAAGATTTGACTCTGGATGTCAGCAAGACTGTGAGTCAACATCTTTACAAAGTTCTGTTTTTATTGTAAGGCTTGTACTGGTTTCCTCTGATCTATGCCATCCGTACAATAATAATAAAAAAAGACCAAAACAAACATGAAACTCATAAGAACTCAACTAAAATTAAGCATTTTCAACCAATAGAAATTAAACTGAAACAAACAAATCTGCTCTGGAAACTAAATGAAAAAAAAGTCAAAATGAACTAATAATAATAAATAAAAAAAGAAAAATACAAAACTCTGTCCCAAAAAGGAGCCTGCCATGTTTCTAGTGTAGAGTACTTAAGTTTTATGAATTTAATATACTACACAGTGGAAAAGAACTCTGCTAGACAAATTTTATAACAAATCATTTTGATTTTTTAACAAGGCAAAGATGTGTTTATGTCACACCCCTTACAGCAAGCTTTATTAACATTTGTATTACAAATCCGAACATGAGCAGCGACCCGGACTCTTTAATCACTGCAGGAGCCTCAGACTGGACACTAAAATTAAAAGAAAAAAACATTTTTTGTCTCAGAAACATCCATAACCTTTGCACGGCGCTCTATACATCCGCCTACAAAGCACGAAAAGTTTACTTACACTCGTCTTATCATATTAATTTGAGTCTGCACAACATCTGAGGATTACAAATGAAGGGAAATAAAAACTCTGAGCCAAGAAATTGAGTTAGAGTGTGCAGGGAACCAGGGGAGAGCTGATAATGATGACATTTGTCTTCATAAATTTCAGGTAGCACAAACATACAAGCAGCAAGATTTGGTTTATTTCTGTGTTCTGCACTTTGTATGAAGGTAACTGATGGATTAAAAAGTCTTTGTGTCATTATTTTTACAGGCAGCACAGTGTTCCACATGTGGCAGATATGACATAAATTACATCTTCTAGCTTTAATTATCTGGCAAGATCAGAGCCGGGCGAGGTCAAGTTCCAAAAATCAGTGTGCTCAGTGGTCATATTTAGAGTTTCTCTTTTAATAAAGATGTTTCTTAGTGAGTGATGATTATGTAGCTTTGCTAAGTGTTTGAACTGTAGGCCAACCTGGTTAACGTTAGAGGCAACATGTGGTTAACATCTGGCGTAGTTTAGACTCACATCTGGTGCCAGAACCGAAACCCAGCATAGAGCCAGCTGTGGTCACACAGCAAGCTGAAGCGTCAAAGAACTGCAGTTCCTATTACGGCCACTTGAGGGTGGCTTGTTTCTGCGAGTATCAAAGTCCCTAAAAACACAATTCAACTCAAACTTTAAAGACCTTTGAACAGCCTCGAGAACTGTTGTTTAAGAGCACTTTAAAAAAGACAAGTCTGGATCCTTGGAAGCAAAATATATTTTTAAAAAACAGTTAAAATTGTATAAAGGCTTTGGCTGTTTTTATGATGTTAATGGTCGATTTTTAATGCCGTTATCAGATATGGCTCTATGATTATCATTGTATAATACAGACAGGGCTGATCATATATTTATTTATGTTGGTTAGCTTTACTGTTTCTGCTCCATCTTTATTTTTTGAGATTTCATCTTTTTCCAACGTCTTCATCACGTGTCTTCCTCTGCTCCTACAGGTATTTAGCCATTTGCTACCCGCTCCGCTCCCGAGAGATGAGGACGCCAAAGAACGCACTCACCTCCATCGGCCTCCTCTGGGCCCTGGCCTTGGTTTTCTCTGGACCGTATCTCAGCTACTTCTCACAGATGGACCTGGCTGGCACTGTTGTGTGCATTCCTACATGGGAGTCCAAACCTCGCATCATAATGGATATGTGCACGTTTGTCTTCGGCTACCTCGTTCCCGTGCTGGTGCTCGGCCTCACCTACGCCCGCACCATCCGATACCTGTGGACCAGCGTGGGCCCCTTGAAGGACATGTCCGAGTCGAGGCGGGCCAAGTGGAAAGTCTCCAAGATGATCATCATAGTCGCTGCTCTCTTCTGCCTTTGCTGGCTTCCCCATCACCTGGTAATCCTCTGCATGTGGGTGGGCCGATTCCCGCTCAACTACACCACCTATGTCCTCCGCATCCTCTCACACTTTGTGGCCTACGCCAACTCCTGTCTCAACCCCATCGTCTACGCCCTCGTGTCAAAGCATTTCCGCAAAGGCTTCAGGAAGGTGTTCAGCTGCTCGCTGAAGAGGAGGGAGGTGAATAAGGTGCATGTTCAGGCAGTGAACATGGTCAGCAGCATCGATGTGTCCAATTAAAGGTAACAGCCTCAGAGGAAGAGCCAGCCATCTACCACATGCTGAGTTCTAAACTAACAACGCTGATCACAGAAGATCAAGGTCTTCACAACAGTCTCCCGACCTCCAGGACATTTTTAGCCATCAAAGGCTGGCAGATGGCAACATTGTCTACAAATTCAGTCGAGGAGTCTGTTACATAAGACTGTTTCGCAATCTTTACTTACATGTAAATTAAAATGTACTAAGTCGGATCAGTTAATTAAAGTCAAAATCAGCACGAGAGAAGACGATCTTCACGAAACTATCTTAAGGTTGAGATGTCTCAGTTAATTTAAAAATATATAACAGATACTAGCTTTGGATTAAATTGATCCAATAGATGTCTGGGCACCCTCAGTGATGCTTTCTAAGGCCAGCACTTGGTGTGATCGCCTGATTGGATCCTGGATTTGATGACGGGCGTTCCTATGAGTGAATTGATGTAGTCTGTTCGATGTGATGCCAAACCTGACTGGTGTTCCCCACTGGGACTTTTTCTGTCCATGCATTGTCCCAGAAATGATCAGTGTACTTGAATGAGTTGTTGTACATAGAGAATATTCATGGTCCCCATTGGATGAATCGGACCTTCCCTCTATCCCAGCCGGCCGGCAGGTGAAACCTTAGATGTGACCTGTAGTTTCTGTCGCTCTGGGCGTGTGAGCTTGAGAACCAAACAGTCACTGTCTTTAGCTTTTATTTCATGCTGTTTATATGCAGTAGTGGAGAAATCTGTGTATGGAAGGTTGTCTACTGACACAACCCGGCTCAAAAAGGAAAGACCAGACAAGGCAGGGACTTAGAAAATGATCATTTATCACCCAAACACGACTAAATCAAAAGAATGTGTTCATCAGGAGTGTAAAGCACACACAAAGTGTGTAGAAAGTAAGGAAAATCCCAGGAATTGTGCTGTAGATAAGACAGTCCGAGTCAGAGTCGGGACAGAGAGCCTTGAAGAAAGGAGGGAGCTTTGCTTCGCTGGGCTCAGGGAGCTAATTATCCCCCCATTAGCTCCTGCAGAACAAAGCATGGCACAAAAACCAAAACTAAGACAAGCATTTTCTGACTCGTTCTCCGGCGTCATTCTAACACCTTAGTTCACCTCAGGATTACTGCTAATCTCTTAAAAAGCTGTAATTAAATAGATAAATAATTGATTGATCGCACAAGCGAAATTACAGTGTTACAGCAGCAGCATGAAAAATAAACATAGTACAGTTTACAATAAATAAACAACATGAAGTGGCACAGGTGTGCAGTCAGAGCTTTACACTGTGAGAGTGCAAAAGCACACAGCAGTATGTTTGAGTAAAATGCAACTGAAAAATATAAAATCATTTAAATAATTAATCATTAAGGAAAATGTGCTCAGCATTAACTGAATGTGTCGCAGTCAAGTAAATTTTATTTGAATATATTCCATTAAATTCATTTTTTTTTATTTAGAAAAAACTTTAATGGAACATTTACAGTTGAAATGGGGCCGTTACGCACATTTGGGACGCGTACCTGAATTCAACATTTTGGTTTCCATATTCAAACATTTATTAGTAGTTGAAAAATAAAGGTGTAAAAACAGTTGGAAAAGGCTCAGCCTCCACGCCATCCGCCCGAAAGTTGATCGAGACACTGACATTTACATATTTAAACTTGGTGAAATTAAACAATAAAGTCTGACTACGACACTAAATATTTTATTAGCTCCGTTAACTTCTGTTTTATGTTGTGCTTCAGTGTAGCTGCTACATTATTACATGCCAGCTGTGCCTCGTAATGCATGTTGGTGCAGGCGGGAGATCTGTGAGCGTTAAAATCATCACAAATCAGCAGAGTTTCAAACAGTTTTCAGTGCATTTGTTTTGGTTTTAGTTGTAACAGTTTCAGTCGCCGCATTAAAACAACAAAAAGTGTGTTTAATGCACCCGGTCCTGCTCTGCGTGTTTCTGTAACTGCTATTCAGCTACATACATATGTTGATTCTTACTGTATGTCATAAAGGGCAAAATATCATGAATCTACGTCTCACGCGTGGAGTGTTTCTCTCTCAGGACCGTAACAGAAGGGGTTCATTTCAGCTGTGTCTAAATGACCTGATGCTTTTATTAATATGTAACTCTGGTGTTTTGTGTGCACATGTACTCAGCATGAGGACGCTGCGCAGGAGGTCACGCAACAAGGCCCAGAGCTGTGCTAAAGACACACAAAGAACATTTTAAAGCGCGAGGCCATGTTAGCATTTCTTATTTAGTGACTTGACTTTAAAAAGCACTTTTTAAAAGTGTGTCAGCCAATTACAACAAAAAAACAGAGGGATGCATAAAAACCAAGACAAAGATAAAGCGCTGCTTATTAAATGCTTTTTTGTGGTAATAAACAATAAATAAATAACATTTTTAGATATAGGCAAGCTGTGAATCATGAAGATGTGAAATACAATAAATCGTCATTTTCATGTCACAGCTGACTCACTGAGTCAGACATCTTGTTGAAATCACACTTTTCTTTAATCTCAGGCTGCTCATCAGGTCATTATGAACAGATCGCTCATTAAAATGGCAAAAAATATTTCTGTCAGATGGTTAAAGGTCTGGTGTAAGAGCTTCTTGTTTTAATATATGTATGTAGGCTGTCAGTACGTATACTTTTACTGGTCAGCTGCTGTTTGTTGATTGTATTTAGCTGGCAGTGTACCAACAGAGAGCTGATCTGTTACTGTGAAGTGAGGCGTTCCTGGTGTTTTATATGCACAAGTGTTGCTGTGACGTACAGATCATGGTCAGAGCTGTTAAAATAACACCACTGAGCTGCATCTGAACATGTTGTTTTTGGTGTCTGTGAAAAGAGACACCTGTAAATAACTTTGTTGCTTTAAAGCACTTATTTCTGTCCATTCTGCTACTGTTGTTCAATAAAGCTCCATGAAATCATTTTGAGAAAGGAAGAAGCTTCCTCTCGTCTTCACAGCCGGCACTTAAAATATAAAAACCACCTCGTGGTCGTCCTCGACTGAGAAAGTAAAGAATTTAAGAGCGTGTGGGCAGATGCGTTTGCTGATCTGAAGCTGGACTCGAGTCAAAATGACATCAGCTGCGCTCATTTTAAAATGTGCTATAAAAATAGACTTGATTCGATTTGTGACATGGGACAGGAAAACAGCACAAGTCAAGGTCAAGGATAAACTTTTTATCACCAAGGAAACCAGACCTGAAGATGCTGAGGTCTGGTTGCTGTGGCGATGAGACCTGTCCTCTTTACCCTGAAGAGGAATGATGGTAACAGACACACACACAGCTTGATTGTTAGTTTTAAAGACTCCAGGATAAGAAAAGAATCTGAGCTGTTATAACGTTGGCTGATGCTCGTTCTGAAGGTGCCGTCAGGCTGATAAATGTTCGTCTACGCTCAGCACGTGAGAGCACAGCTGTTAGCTGCCCGCTGGAGGAAGAACCGAAAACAAGGAACTAAAAGATGCTAACATGTTCCAAGAAGCTCTTTAGGCTTTAGTTCATTCTGTGTCTGAAATCAGCTGTTTCACCTCCTCAGCCATTAACCCAGCTTTCTTCTGATTGGCTGCCTGTCACAAACAGAAGGTGGGTGAGGTTTCTATAAGTGTGAATGTCTGTATCACAACAAACCAGCACGCAGGTTCGGTCAGAGTTCCCTTTTTATTTGTCTGAAATGTTGAGCTGCAGTGGCTAAATTACATAAATACGTAAGTTCACGTCTTTGTACAAAACATTGTTTAGACACTACAAGGCTGAGAGCAGCGCGGGTGGGGGGGTTCAGGCGTAGCAGCCCGTGTTTCTTTGGGGTGGGGAAGAGGAGACTCCTCAGGCGGATGTGTCAAACAGCTTTTCGATCATCTCCTCCACCTCCTCCGGTCGATACTTGTGATACTTCTCGGGGTTCTTGGTGAAGGAAATGTTGGCACATCTGGAAGAAACGTGAACAATGAAATATGAGTGTGAAAGAAATCCGAGCAGATCATTTCAGCCTTATGGATTAATTATTATTAGGTCACATTTTCCTAATTCAAGACAAGCGCTACATTTAAGTCACTCCGTTAAAATAAATCGGTGCCCAACAGCAGACCTCTCAGAATCAGCTGATTGTTTCTGACAGTAATCGGGTCTTAATCAGATTCTCGTGCTACAGTGTTGTTTAGCTGTTTGTTGCTAGGTGGTTGCCAGGAAACATAATGATGTCATAACATCATTATGTTTCGCAATGAAATTTTTGGGGTTATAAATTAAAAGAGAAGATGGTTTTATGAGGTGTCACATGCATGCATGCTGGTAACATCTCGAACCTTCAGGGAACTTTCAGGATCCTTTGATGCACCAGTTTTGGCAGCTTCACCCCCCGATCATGCAGGAGGTTTGCAAAAAGAGATTTTTCAGCATGCTTGAAGAAAATCACGGAGGGTGTCGGGATCAATAGAACATGTGAGCATGAGCAGCAGATGAGGGCACTAAATTTCTAAAGTTTAGTAATGTGACTAAAAGGGGGCACGCCATCTTAAGCTATGTAAAAAAGAGCAACAGGCTAAGAGAGCATTCACTGATCCCGAGATGCTCTGTGATTATTTTCTCCATTTCACAGAAGGAATCACAGCTTAAAGGTGAGATTAGTATTGAAAAAAAACAAAAAGAGCCTCCATATTCTTGTTGACCACCCATTAGCTAAAAACCTGTCCCACACAGAAATCTGAATAATGTTCTTATCAACATCTGCCTCCAGAATATTTGACGAAACGATGTTTTAGGTCAAATCCTCGACTCCAGACTTGTTTGTGTGAGAGCGTCTCTGACCTCTGCAGGAAGGCTCTGTAGGCATCAGACACCACCTTCTTCTGATTGTGCCGGATGAGGTCTCTCTGCTCTTTGTCCGGGATGGCCCAACCCTTCTGGATCTTACACAGCTCCTCCAAACCGTCATTGAAGCCCTGACAAAGAGAGACTGACGTCAGTTTCTTACTCAGTAACAGCTGCGTTTTACTTCATTTGATTACAGCCTCACCTTGAATTTGTCTTTAACCACTTGTCTCTCTTTATCTTTCAGCTGGAGGAAGACAAAACACACATGTGTATAAGCCAGAAGCTCCAGTTGCACAAAACAGACGAGAGGCAGCACCAAGGCTTAGTATAAGTTTATAAGATAAATAAGCCTATTATTGACCGGTGAATCATGCAAAGCTACTCTCATAAAGTCCAAGAATAAAAATAAGGATGAGCAGAACGGGTCTCCATAACAACCATTAGATACTGGATATATTTGATCAAACGCACTGAGCGCTGCGTTCGTTACTAACATCTCTGCTAAGTGTTACACCTCCCACAGTAGAAATGCTGACCTTGGTGCCGGGCTGTACGACGGGCATGTTCCTTTCTGTCAGGTGCTCGGTGACTTTCAGCCAGCTGAGGCGGAAACAAAAAGCACGGGCGTGAAGACAAAGACACAAATCGTGTTCGAGTTTGACGCGCGAAGCTTTTATTCGCTCACCTGCGCTGGTATGTTTCGATCTGCTGAGTCATGAGCTCTTTGTAGGACGTCTCCGCTCGCTTCTGAGTCACCGTCACCAGCTGGATCAGCTCAGACCTGAGGACGCAGGAAAGCATTTATCCCAAACTAACTCGCTGTCAGTGATCACTTCATTTATTAGGACATTACACCCCAAAAAAATAAAAGCAAAGAAGAAAGTGTGTGTGTTACTCCACTGCACACCCACGCACAGGTCAACAGTCTGACCTCGGACTAACCTCCGAAATCAGACTTCATCAAATATAATTAAGCCCCCCTCCCAGCTGATCTCACTGAGCAGCTGATCTTAGACCGCCCCGTGTTCACGTGTATGTTCCACTCCCTTCGTTGTCATTATGACCACAAACCGTTTCGTGACAGCCGGCGCCTTGGCAACCAAAAAACTGAGCTTTAAGAAAAGTAGGAACAATTGAATTTGACCTCAAACCCTGATCTTTTCTAACTGGAGAAAATTATTAATCTTAACTAATTTACTAGTAGCTTATTTCCTCCATAGTCTGCAGTTGTTTTTATGCTTGAACGATTCACAGGTCAGTGTGAAGGAGTGTCCTCTGAAAAAGGTTCAGAAACTGGACTGAAAGCGAGTGAAAAAGCAGAAAAACTGAAAGCCTTTCTGAAGTCCTTCTCTTTGGGAACAACACGTTTTATATAATTTGATTTATTTATTTAAATGAGGGTTGCTCAAGACTTTAGTTTCTGTTGAATATTTTCAGGAGGTGATGACGTGACTGACGTGTAGGTTTCTCAGCAGGAGCTACTAAGATGACTGACAGACGGATTTTGGCACAGCCTGCAGGTGTAAATGGTAAACGGACAGGTACTGTTAAAGTGCTTTGGATTCAGGATGCATCAGCTTCTGTACAAGAGAAGGCAGGGATCGGTCCACCCAGCTTCTGACTGGTTGATGACCCACGGCCACCCCAAGTCCGGGCAGCTGACCAACGCACGCATGCTCTCCTGGTCATGAGCATTAAATGATGCACGTAAAACCAGACTCAGACGTTATTACTAGCTTTAGTGATCCTGCAACCAAAGTCAGGCCACTTTGAGACTGAAGCTGGTGTTTGCTCTCTGCACAGACTGGGCGGTTATTTTGACACAGGAAACGATGCTTACTTTTCCAGCGACTTGAGGATGTAGTTGTAGTTGTTGTGCAGGAAGATGGCACTCAGAGCCGAATCCTCGTACACTTTGGATTTACTGAGCAGGTTTAGCTGCAAGTTCCCCAAAACCTTACCTGCAAGAACAAAAGAACACAAAATGATGACTAACAGACTAAAACGAGGACTTCTAACACAGAGGCAGTGCACAGCATCTCTGCTTACATATGTAACTACTGAGGAGCCTTTTGTTGAAGTCGGAGGTGTAGCTGGTGGCCGAACTCGTCTCTGTAAGAAATACAGAAGATTTTAGCAGCAGAAGCTACAGATGCACTTTTGAAAGAGTGCATGCATGTGACCGCTAATTTCTTATCTTAAATCCCCCAAAACAAACTGAAAACATTCAAAGCTGACCTCATGAGGGGCCTACACAGTCTCTCTTTGATGCTTACCTCGGGGGTCTAAAGGTATATTGTAAGTGTCCCCCAGTACTAAAAGGGCCGAGGCAAGGCAGAGGACAAGAGAAAGAGAAAGAGGCACAAGTGCAAAAAGGTTAGAAGAGAATAGTTAGTGCAGAGTAAGCATACAGTCATCAGCCAGGCAGCGAGGGGTCGAGGGCTCGAAAAGAGCCGGATGCGGAAAAGGAGGCGAAGCGAAGCTGCGATAATCAAAGCACAGGAGGGAGCCACAAACACTCGCCTATAAAAACCTGAACACATGCTGGATGTGTAGAGGCTCCGTGTGAAAGGAGAGAGATGCAATTAGAAGGGGAAGGAAAAAGGTAGAGGGCTGAAGGTGAAAACAGCCTCAGATAAAGGAGCAGTGAAGGGACAACCTGGGAGCCTGACAGTGTGGAAATTGAGTTGCTTTTATACATCTGAAGTCTGGTCGCCTCATAAATGAGAGTCAGGTTAAAATGAACCTACGGATGTGGATTCATAAGCAACACTTTGCAGTCTGGAGAATCTGGACAACCAGACTGTTGAGAAAAAGCTGTAAATAAAAGACGGCTGCAGCCACTGTAATGTCACCCACTGGTGTGAAAAGCCCTGCTTCTGAAGCATTGAGCTGAGTATATTCACCATTACAAGTTTAGTTTTCTGAAACCAAACGTCAGAGTGTGAAATGATGTGCTTCGGTATCAGCATGTCAGCCATAACTCCTCAAACTCTTATCCCCTTGGAGAGCTTTTCCGAACTGAGGATTTCTGTCACATTTCAGACGCTTAAGGAACCAAATCACTGGGTTGCATCCAAGGTTATTGATGGTGGTCCCTGAATACGCAGAAACTATTTTAAAGGTTGTCAAACTACGTCTTAATAGATTAATACTGAAGATACTCATCATTAAGGGCACCGGGGAGGTCATCAAATCTCGTTTTTATGGGTGAAAGAGTTAAAGTAATCACATTTGTGGTTTTATATGAGAGATAAAAGAAAAAAAAGCGTGTAACACCATCACAGCCTGGCGAGGCAGCAGGACAGCTATGCTAACGAGAGGCTAACGCCTGCGTTGTAGTGGCTGCACCTTGTGAGGCCAGCATGGCTCCAGCTGTCTCGTGGAAGTCCAGCAGCTGCTGCAGGAACAGGATGGCCTGCAGAGGAGAGGACAGAGGAGGTGAGCTCGGCTCGGATTAATCATTAGATGGAGACGCTCCGCTCTTAGCTATCAGCCGTCCCCACGGAGACGGACGAACAGCAGAGTCCTCGCAGGAAGGTGTTGACTCTGAAGTGTAGAAAGAGCGAATAAATGAGTGGTGTTATTTAACCCGGGAGGTAACGGAGCATCAGCTTACATTGCTGGTCAGTTCATGGACCGTTCCGTCCTTGGGCATGTTGTACTCCTTATCAGGATCATTCTGCAGTCACAGGAGAAAGAAGTCATGAATTATGAGTTACTGAGCAGTGAGTGGTGACACACAGAAATGAGAGCTCCGTGCCTTGATGCTGTCTGCAAACTCCTCCAGAGCTTTGGCTCCGATCGTCTCCATGGAGGTGATGAGGGTGGGCAGCTTGTTCTTGGTGCTCGCCGCCGTGCCCTGCAGACAGCACAACACATCATTACAGTAATTCATTTCTGTCATACGCAGACGTTTTGGGAGTTTTTTGGGGTGCAGCTCGGACCTGCAGCGTGGTATCAAACTCAGACTTGTTCATCTTCAGGTGTCTGAGGATGGGGAAGATGGTGAGGACAGCTGAGTAGTCGTGTCGCATTATGGCCCGGCGAGCTGCAGCCACAATGTTTTCTCCCTCCAGCATCAGGTTGTCCAGCGCCTCCTGTGGAGGAGCATGAACTGTTATCATATATTATAAGTATATATCTGACCAAAAAACCAAATATTCAATATACAACACAGAAAAGAGATTTCCAGGATCCTGAAGGTGTTATTAAACCAATTTATTAAAAGTCTTTGAACCTGTGTAAGCTCAGTTCCAACATTAAATCCTAATCAAACCTTCAAATGCTCTAAAAATGTCACAGTTTTGTCTCCCGGACCTGAATGAGGGAGTCGAAGGTCTTCTTCTGGTGGTGCTCGGGGATGATCTCCGCCAGAAGCAGATACTCGCTCTGAGCCAGCTTGACGAAGGCACTGATGCAGTGGATGTAAGAGTCGATCTCGATATCCAGGACATCATCCTTTCCTGGGTGGAAAAGCTCAGTCAGCCAGCAAATCAAACCATCCAACATCAGACGTGGAGTCTGAAGCTGAAAGTAAACCTATGTGTTCTGACTGCAACTGGATTTAAAGAAAATACAAAGTGCTAAAGCTGCAGTGGGCGTGCTTTTATCTACAGGAAAGCCCGCCTCTTTAGATCATCTGTGTTCCTTCTTTTTCCCACATGGTGCCCTCACTCACCTGTGGCGGCCCCGTGCTTCTCGGTCAGGGCGTCAGAGAGGTGTTTGACCCGCAGGTCGTGATCGTAACCTGGCGGGTGGGGCGGGACAGCAAGGAGACAGGCCAAGTCAAACCACCGGGGGTCGTGACTAGGCCAGAGGGTGAGAGTGGGGGGGGAGACAAACCTGTACCTGGAGCAGCTGTACCGACCACCAGCAAGCACCAGCCGGGGAGGGGGCGGGGGAAAGAAGCAGGGGACGCCCACAAGTTTGGGGGGAGGGGGCAAAAGACCCAGAGGGGTTTGTTTTCTGCATCGACTGATGTCTGAATCAGTCAGTGTGTTAAAACTACGAGACAGAAATCAGCTTGCACAGAAATCACAACAGCTTTCGACTGATCGCAGCTTTTCAAAGTAAAACCATCCTGACACGCTTCCACACGGGTGAGACGCTCCCACACTTTAATTACTTAATAAGATTAATGTATCATCTTATTATACGATCTATGGCAAATTATTATCAGCCTAGCAGATTTTATCTGGATATTATTAATGTATTTTCTAATTATAAAACTGTTTGTGCAGAAATAAACAAAAATTTCGTCATCAAATATTTTTAATGTGCAAACGCGGAAATCATTTGCAGTTTAAAAAACACACAGACATTAAAAAAAAAAAAAAACCCAGGTAGTTTGGAAATACTTTAAGGTAATCTTTGCACCACCTTGTGGTACAGAGTGGTATTACATGGGCACACAGTCTGTCTCTAGTTAAACATCAGTTGACATTTCTGCCATAATACATCCGTGTTTCAGGATTCAAATCATAGCGGTGATTCTTTGCATTCAGTTTTCAAACAACAGTTTGAAACCTTGAAGCCAAGTTTCACCTTTAACAGTGAAGAAGTTTATCAGGATGGATGCGCTTGTTCTTAATGTTGCATGTCGAAATTAATGAGCTGTAGTATCAGCTGTCTTTATTCCAGACCGATTAGAGATGATTTATGACTCATCAAACATGCGCAGCGACTAGCTGTTGTGACTGAGGGGACGTTCTGTGTGCCTGAAACAACAGTACACTGTCAGCATAGAGAAGACCGAGGTGCTTTACCTTCCAAAGGAGTGAGGTTAGAACCCCCCTTTTTCCCATCCAGCCCATGCTGTGAGTACTGTTTCAGAAGGTTCTGAGCCTTGCGAATGGTCCCTGGTCCCAGAAACACAGAGACAGAGTCCAGAGGAGGGTAGCGAGGTCCAGACAGCCCAGAAACAGAAACAGGAAGAAGAAGAAGGAGAAGGAAGAGAAGGGAGAGCTAGAAAGTGAGTGATGAAACACAGACACCACATCCCTCCACCACCGAGGCAGCCAGGAGAGGTTTGTACGTGGGGGAGGAGGGGGAGGCACAGCCTAACACCACGAGAGACAAACTACAGCACTACAGGACACGTGTGCTGAAACACACACTGCCGGGGTGATGTCAGAGAATAAACAGGTTAGATCAGTTATAAACAGCCATCACAATTAATACAATTAACAGTCATATCTATCATTACGATTATTATTACTATTACGAATAATAAACAGTCTGTCACATGGTTTAGAGATGCAAAAATCTGCAGATTATTCATATTTACAGCATTAAAACACAAACTGTTGGCCTGTTAGTGAGTTAGTAAGCAAGCAGCACAATTAAAGGTGCATTCAGCTTTTTTTTTTTTTTTTTTTTACATAATTTTTTCTCTGCATGAAAGGTTATTAGTCACGTATTTGTCAAACTCACACAGTTGCAAAGGTTAGCGTGTTAGCAAACACTTTAGATGTGCAGCAATCGCAGAGCAACACTGTCGTCATGTTAGAGTCCAATAAGGCTGTTTGTAGTGGAAGTCGTACCAAAAACTCTGATTTGTTCTGCATGTGCAAAAAAACCGCTTCTTCCTTTCTTTACCTTTCACAGTTAAAGCCCTGAAAACGAAAGTTCTGGACTCTTAGAGCAGGATAGACATCTCCTGTTAAAGAGCAACTGAATAAAAACAGAAGCAAAAAGTCGAATCTGGGATTTAAAGAAAATCCTGCTTTTGGTTTGACTACTTGTGCAACAGAACAGTTTATTTTCCTGCTTTCTTATTAAATTATTACTTAGTTATATATATTTTTTCACTGTTTCTCCAGTTATTGAAAATATTAAAGAAACGAAATAAAATAATCAATTTTTCTTGTCAAGTACGCACATGAGCATCGTCTTTGAAGCTGAATCCAAAAGCTGTCAAAGACATTGCATTAGTTACATAGCGTAACAGTCAGAACCTTAAGTCTTCATTAAATTACGAGAGTTTCAATTTAAATTTTGGCTTATAATCATCATTTAATCCTCACTTTCATTGTTCTTTTTTGTTACAAATCAAACACATCCTCTCAAACGCACCCAAGATGACTAAAACTGACACTTTTGTTCTTTGGTTTCTTAAAAAGTTCAGTTTCAGTAATATTTGTATCTTGTTAAGTCATCAAGATTAAAGTTATTGTCTAAAACAAACACCTTAATCACGCAGCCCTCATACAGACGCTAGAGAAAACTGTTAAACCAGAACAGTGACAGGAAGTGTGCGTATTTTTGCACATGCGTCAGATCAGTCAGAGGGTTCACCTGTTTCACCTTTGACCTCAACTCTTTAACCAGGTGTGTGCAGGTAAAGCAGGCGATCAGCTAGTGACAAACTCCTTGAATCAACACTACGCACAGTTATATTATGAACCTGTCACGCACACACACACACACACACACACGCACGCACTGCAGCCTTTAGTTTCATGGCAGCAGTGAGCGTAAGTAGAACAGATTAAAACTCCATCATCACACTAGAAACACAAAGAATGTCCAGTTAGTTATTATCATAAACGCTGTGAATCCATTTCTGCTGCTCTGAAAGTCCAAATCAAAGTGACACCAGGTTCCCTGGAGAGGCCTCAATGACACAACCGCCTAAAAGGGCAGAGCAAGTGGTGACTGCAGACTGCTGCTCTCTCCTCCCCCCTCCTGACTCTAGTCTCTTGTCACTGTTGGTGACATGAGACGGTACCTACAGCCCATTCAGGTTCATCCAGCTCCTCCAGGAGGTCTCAGGAGTTACCAGGAGACAGGCTGAGAGCTGGACAGGCCCGTAGGAGGGCATCAGTCCTGCGACAGGACTGGTATTTGACGTGACCGAGCCTGGAAACATCACAGCGTCTGCCACCTGTGCTCAGCATGAACCTGCTTTCATGTGAGAGGAGAACAGGGCACCAGTAACAGACCTGTCAGTTCTGCTGCTCTCTGGCTGTGATCACAAGCCCCGTTAAAGGACGTCAGGATCTCACACAGTCTGTTCTGAAAGTTTGTGCAGAAACATGTACACGAGGAGGCCGCTGAAGGTCACTTTGTAGCGCTCTGCCAGCTCTTCCTCTTCCTCCCTAATTTATGCTTTAATTCTGTTGGGTCGCCTGAGGGTTAAAGTGAGTGAGTGCCTGTTATTAGTACAGCAGTTTCTGCATATGCATGCATGTACAGGTGTATGTGTTAACTCTTAGACTCTGATAATGAAGACTTTGTTTCTCAATCACACAACAATACGTTTGTTTGTTTGTTTGTTTGTTTGTTTGAATCAACTAAATTTCAGGAAAATAGACTACAGCTAATCCTTACACATAATCTTATAGAGCCAGGCTCAATCATAAATAATAATTTTTATTCTATGCAATTACAAATTATTCATTTCTAGTAAAATTGTAAAGAAATTTCATCAAGTTTTGTTTATCAGCCGTTTGGTGGCAACCTCCACCTTACTCATCTCATCACCGAAACGCTCTGCCGTGAAACTAGAGGTTAAAATCTCCACTGGATGACCTACTACACCATTCAACAGGACAAATAAACCTCTGCCATCTCAACAAAACGACACAAACCATCACGCTGTCTCTGATTTGCCGTGAAATGTGGCATCTGACGTACACAAGCAAGCACGAGGCACACGCTAGAGCTTTGTGTTTACCTGGGATGTAGACTGTCATCACAACACAGGGATTATGAAAGAGGAGAGGATGAAGGATTAGTTAGACCAGGGTGTAATATCACAGAGAAACACAGTGTGTGGTAGAAGTGCGCTACAGCTCGGTGAACTGAGTGATTACAGAGAGATTGTGGAGGACAACCTGAGACAGAAACAGACTGTGGATGTAGTGAAGAGTGTATAATATCCGTCACTATGCAGGATCATGCGTGTTTGTTAGGTTGATCTATGGAAGATGGATTGGACAGCGAGTTGGGATTACAGACTGGAGTGGCGTGATTGTGGATTCGGTCTGAATGAGGCGCATCTGTTGCTGACCTGGTCTCTTCGGGGCCTTTTTAGTTGGCGTGTCCTTGCGCTTGGTTTGGACGGCAGGCGAGTAGAGGACACCGGAGGAGGCGCTGTTCTTGCGGAAATGCTCTTTGAGGCCTTTGATGGAGCGATCGAGCTGGTTGGAGCGGATCTGGAAGTAGACGTTCATGAAGTCTGCAGGAAGAGGAGAGCAAAATTAGACACAATCTTTCCAGTTTCTCTACACCGCCTGCACATTTCAAAGCCATTTTAATGATTTACATCACCCCAGCTCTGGTGGTAAGATGATTTATAGATTGTAAGGTAGAGGACCTCCAATATTAGACAGAAAAGCCCAACAATCAGATGATATTTGCAATTGTGGTAAAGAACTTCCTTTAAACAGGAAGCGACCTCCAACAAACAAACACAGCTGTACCCTGATTACGTCCGTATTCCACCAGCCAGCCGGCGATGCAGATGATGTCCTGGAGCACGGCCTCGGGCAGGTGTTCCAGCATCACATCCTCCTGGACCTCCAGCTCCTCATCCACGCTGATGGCGTCCAGGATGAGGATGGGGGGAACAGGTTTGCTGTAGCGGGTCAGGAGGCTGCGGAATTCGCCCTCCAGCAGCTCCTTCCCCTTTTCAAAGCGTGCTTTCTGCAGAAGAAGATACGGTCATGGAATTAGTGACTCCAACTCGGAACGGCACGGAGACTGAAGCAGACGTCTGAAGTGAGGAAGAAGTGCATGAAATGTACACATAAATGAATGTAGGAATAACAGCATGATTCATTCAGAGAGCTACGCGGTGTATAATGTTGTTCAGTCACTAAATACGTGGAACTAATGGCTCAGATAGCTTTTCCTCTTTCAGACACAAGTGGCTAAAAGGAATATTTTCACTGTAGTACTGTGAGAACCACGACACATTTGGACACAAACAGAAAATGGTCGAGAATACTGTGCAGAAATCTGAACTCTCAGAAAAAGCTGCGATCGGATCATTTTATGTATTTTGCTAGAAAAAACACAAGGGCACAGAATCTGTCGGGACTGAAATGTTATGACAGCAGATCGACCTCGTTAGATCTCCAAAAACAGAAAGTCAATCACATCACAGGCACAAATGTGACAGTTACTTTTAATTATTTCCAGGGTGGTCCATCTCTTTCCAAGAAGTCCATATAGCCTTAAATATATAAATACAGTCACTTTAAGCTTTTACTAAGCAGTGATGAAGGTCCAATAATGTCTTTTAAATTGACAAGGCCAAAACCTATTAGTTTCTCATGATTAACTACGACTGGTAGTTTCTCTTTGCCAGTATATAAAAAGATGTGTTTCACAGAAACCACCAATGTTCAAGCCTGGCATGAACCGGGGTCAGCTGGACACCACATCACTGTCCATGACATCCATGATGAGTGGATTGTAAACGTTTTTACCACAACTGTAATTTCAGAGAGGCAGATACTTTACCACTGTGTTGAGCTCAGGGCTGTCTGGGTTGTTGTCTTGAAAGTATTCGACAGCTTTCTGAATTCTTGCAATGCAAGCAAGATACTCGTCCAGTCTGCCCGTAGGTCTGAGACAGAAAAAGAAAATTAGTATACATACAGTTTGTGTAACCACAAAACATTTGCATACGAAGGTCATCCCCACCCCTCTCTGATGATCCTGTCCGTGTCTTTGGCCACATGGTAGTAGCTGATGACGTGATCCATGCAAGACAGAGTTTTGTCCACGTTCTCCTGCAGCCGTTGCAGGTTTTCCGTCTGCTTGTGAACCGGGATGATGGAGTTCTCCAGCTGCATCAGGCGGCTCTCGAACGAAGACAGGATGGAGACCTTTTGGGAAAGAAATAGAGGTCAAAAACCAGTTGGGCTATAAAAGCAGCTTAAATATAGCACCTTAAATAATGAGTCACATAAGAGATTCAGCTGAAGTGGGGTGAAAGCTGAAAAATGACATCACAGGCTGCTTTCATCATCTCACTCACTCTTCATGTTCATAATAGAAATGATAGAAACTATAAGTAAATATTTCAATCCAAGTACAAGAATAAGAGGCTTTATTTTTAATTATGGGTTAAAGTACTATCGAATGGAGATCAGCCCACCGCCTTTAATTATGAGAATTATGAGTGTCAGCCTGAGCTGTCCCTGGGTGTGTTTGGACCGTCCTACCATGTTTTTGGTCAGCTGATCGCTCTTTTCCAGGTTCTCCCGGATGAACGACAGCGTCTCCTGCTCCTGTAACAGCAGAAAGAAAACCAACCACTCACTCATTTCACTCTGAAGACATTAAAGACACTCTTTCGGTCAATAAGCATCATTTTAAACGCGGGTGTTGAGCTACACTGGTGGGTTGTAGCTCGAAGGGAAGCTTCCTTCCTCTCAAGCCACCAGCTGTCTGACCTGCTTCAGTTTCTCCTCGATCTCCCGCTTCCTGGCGGACGCATCCTCCGTAGGAATCATCCTGGAGGAAATTTAAAGCAAAGGAGTCTCTTCGGCGGCTAAAACGTGACTAAGTTACCGATTTAGATAATAAAAACAACAACAACGACACCACTGAGCCGCTGTCATGGATAGCTAAAAGCGATGCGGTTAAGCTAGTTTGGTTAGCCGTAACAGGGCAAGGGTTTCCGGTTAGGATTTCAAAATAAAATAGCCATCGGCACTAAACTGAAAAGTGAAAAAAATGCTCATCGATTTTTTTTTCCTCCAATCAGTTTGTACCAATGACATTGGTTTGTACTGAATCAAGATTACGTTAACTAACTGCAAATGAAAGTAAACACACAATTCTTCAGTTGTCTTTTATTATGGAGCACAGTAATTTTTCTCTGTATAGTCTTTAACTAAAATTGTGAAACCTGTGTCGCACACCCCTAAAAACCTTTAGAAATGAATGCATTTACTGTTTGTATGACAATAAAATGAACAGAGTAAAGCAGTATGGGGTGCACATCCCACAAAAGTGTTAATTTTATTTTTAAATGTTTAAAAATTTTATATCCTTTAATATAAGATTTTTGTCCCCACATTTATCACAGTTAGTAGCCCTTTTTGCTAGACAATGTGTCACCTTTATTATGGAGGTCAAATACACCAACTTCCGGTAATGGGTGTCTATCCCGGACATGTTTTTTAAAAACTTTATTTACAAAAGACAAACACAGGTAATTGTCTATGAAATCAGAAGATTTCTGAGTTTAAAGAAAACTTTTCAACACTGATATTTTGTTATTCAGGCACTTTTAGACAAACGCCTAAATGTTTATGTTATTTGTGAACTGTAATCAAGAGTTCTCAAAGTTTTTGAGAAAAAGAAATGTTGGGAAAGATGCCATTACGTGCAATGTCGAGAACCAACTCCTAGGGGTCGCTGTATCATTCAGTACTAAAATAACACATTAAAAGCATGAAGAACACAGTCATAACTAATTACATAAATAAATAACAGACCGTGGAATTTGCAGACTAAATGTTTAAACTCAGTTCATTAAGTAATATTTTTACTTTTGAGTCTATAAATTTCTGAAATTAAACAAAACCCTGGAACAGTGCTGGTTAAAGGAAACAAATCTTATTTATATCCTTTTTCTTGAATCTCTAACAGGATTCTTTTTATTCGACACTTTTCTTTTCTTAGAGGCTCCCGCATTTTAAAAAGCTGGAACTTTTTCTGGACTCTCCGCATAAATAAACACGAGCACCCAGTTCGGAAAAACGTTACAAATGTATTTGCACAAAAGAAGATGCTTCACACAGTTTGTTCACTTACATATTTACAAATCTCCTGTTACACTTTACACACTTTCATACAAACCAAAATGTCTGTACGACATCTCTCAAAGGTTCTTTAATTACTGTTAATTTATAAAGTTATTAGAGACAATGAAATCTAACTAAAAGAAGAAATCTGAAGGAGCTGTGAGACTACGACACAAACTACAGTCACTCCGACTTGTCAGCCGTTTTACACTCATGCAGTTCTCGGTAATCAGAGGATTTATTGCTGGACCTCAGGTAGTGAAAACACACCTCTGACCTCTGTGTGGAAGATAAAGACAACTCTACTGAGTCATTTAAAGAAAGCACATAATTAAAAACTGCCCTTTCCAGTTCTGAGAACGCTTTCCTGCCCACGTCCACTGAGAAAAAGAAGGTTTATATAACAGAGCATTGAGAATAATGCAGATGTGTTAACGCCGCAGAGCTGCACTCTACGATTCCTCTTCCTTAGACAGCGTCTGAGGAGGAAAAACACAAAGGACTTCTTAGAAACAGGACAAATGCTTTTAATTAAAAGACTATTTATTGTGTGTTTTATTAAAACTCACCTGTTTGAGGAACTGTCGTCCAAAATAATTGGTAGCCATGTTCTTTAAGCTGGTCTTCCCTCCCACTTTGCACCTCACGTATCCGTATAGGTTGGCGCCTTGCAGCACGACGCCCATGATCACGACGGGCTGTGAGGAAGACGACAGTTTTCTGAAATAAACCCTGGTCATATTTCATATTCCCCTTATTATCAATAAATCCCACGAAAAGGCTGAAGGTGAACCACGTGTATCCTCTTCACTGCTTGTATGTTCCCAGAACACGTGAGAACATGCTGAATACACAATAAAGAGATGCACTGATCTTTTTAAGGGAGTAACTCACAGTCACAGGGAGTTTATGATTGCAGTTGTTGTCTGGGCCAACAGCTGGAACCATCTTTTTCTATGATGATTCCTTGCAAAAATTTTGATCTTAGTTTTCATTTTTTAAAAGTTATGACTTCTAAACTTAACTGGGACCTTACTGCATCAGGTCATGTGAACTTCAAACGAGCATATAGCCTCCAGGGAAAACACTGGGTGCATGTCTGACACATCACCTCATAACGGTTCAAATCACACTGTGAGCATTTCAGACATGAAGCATACAGGCTGAAGGAGTCCACTGTGTTCCTGTGTCTGACTCCCAAACAACAATCTCGAGGGATAAAACCTTTAGTTTAAAAGTGACGTTTCTCTTGGGGCCACTTGGAGGTGTCTCCCAAAGTGAGTCCGTCCACACAGACTCTCATCTTAAACTCCACAGAGAACGTTTTTACCCTCTACGGACCGTTTCTTCTTTCTTAGGTGGTTTTAGGTAACGTAGCTGCTAGCCATCTGCTAGCCAAAACCAAAACACTGAGGCTTCAAACTGTGAAGCCCAAAACCACAGGACGGCTATGCCCATCTTTCATATACAGTGTATATGCAAATAAAAGTCCCACAAAGGAGCCAATGAGTCTCATCGTCTGTGAGCTGCAAACTGATAGTGGTAAGTGATTCTTTTTATAACAAATTTCCACAAACCAATTAAGTTAGCTTAAAACTTAGAGATATTACTCAGAATTGCGTCCCCCCTCGTGCAGCAGGAAAACTTTGAAAGCAAGCTTGAGATGCAGGGTGAGAGCAGGGAAACACTGGCTCATGTTTACCAAGTAATTATTGTCTAATTTTACTTAAGAAAGCACCAAGAACTAATAGGGTTCAGTGGGCTTAGAGCTGAGAGACACAGCCAGGAGCTAGGTTTTATTTTCTCAGTGCTGTGAGAAAAATAAAGGTGTAACTGAGTTTTAATGGGATTTGTTGATAATAAGAAAAACAGCATTTGTCCAATCACTAAAATCTAACAACTTACCATCCATTTAATCCTGAATGAAAACAGGGTGCTAAAGACAAAGATGACCCAGAGGACGGGGCAAACAATCAGTCCGAGCCAGAATATCCTGGACTCTGAATCTGATGCTTGCTGCTTCCCTGTACCCTGAAGAAGAAGGAAACAGGATATCTCAGTTAGACATCTGCGAACACGATAAGACCCGTTGACAGTAAACATCTGGACGAAGCAACCTGACACAGAGCAACAGGTCAGGGTCATGTTTAGCCAAAGCCCCGTGTCGGAGCCGGAGCAGATTCAGCAGAGATGCATCTCACCTTCCTCGACTCAAACACCCAGTGGCTTCGTCCATCGTCATCCACCTGATTCCACCACCGCAGACCAACCATCAACCTCCCAGTGATGTTCTGCAGATGGAGAGATTTATGGCTTTGTTACGGAGATTCTGGCAAATCTTATTCACAAGGTGCTGGATCCGAGTACCGTTTCCTAGGTTTAATTATTTACACAAGTCTTTGTGTAACAGTGTAACTCTGGAAACCGAGTCCAGTTGCACATCTGACTTACAGAGGAAAACCAGAGCTATTATCCAAGGAGATTCTACAGCAGATTTAAGCAAGACTAACAAAAAAAAAAAAGGCACTCGATGAGCCAATCGATCGCCCGAACAGAAAAAACATCAACCCTGGCCGGCACATGTACGCACTAAAGGGTCACAACAGCTTCAGGTAAAAAGCACCACATACTTGATACTGCAGAAAAGATCTTTTATCAGATCTAGCTCCTGATTTTCTACATGCACTTTTTCTATTCCAGTAAAAGTTTAAATGCTGCTTTCAACTGCCCCCTTGCCCCAAGGCGTCACCACAGCACATAGCGCCGCACACTTGATTTGGCAGTTTCCCACCAGATGATTTCCATTTAACCCCAAAAAGGATTTGCGTCTCCAGCTGGAATCGTACCAGCAACCTGCCAAGCAAGTGCGCTAACCACTATACCAGTGACCACTGAAATTAATCCCAGAGCTCTTCAGTCATTCATTTCTGTTGGTAAGGGATTCAGATTCATTCCAAGGAGGCAGTTTTGTTGTGAGATTTGCTTTTAGAAGGACTAGTTTATGTGGACTTCACTACCATGAGGCTATTTAAACCGATTCAACGTGAACATCATCAGCACACAATAACACATCCACAAGAACCAGTGAATGACAAACGTCCAGAAAGCAGAGGTCTTTAAATCTCACTGCAGGTAGTGAAGCTACAGTGATCAAATACAGAAAACAGCACATTACAAATGTCAGACTGGCCTGTAAACTCTGCCTCAACTCATCATGATTATGACTGGATGCCTGCAGCACCGGCTGTAGAATATCCGGTCTCCAAGGCTCCGAACTGTCTGTCAAAAAACACGATGGTTGAATCTGTGACCAAAACCTTCACCATGTTTTTCTCACGACTGCTCATCATCTCATCCGAGCACCAACAATTCATTCAAAACTAATAATCAATAACCAAAAAGTGAGAACAGTTGGCAAGCTTTTAGGACGATTTCCAATCTTGCTTTTAAGCTCCTGATAAAACTTTTATCTCATCTGGTCCACTCTTCCTCTGAGTTCTGCCTTTAAGAAATGCACAACAAAAAGCAAAAAAGCCCCACCAAGATCATTAATTATAATCAATACAACAACTCCTTCCATCACTACAGTGGAGATATTAAAGTGATAAGAGAAACACCTTTACTGTCCAGAAGTCACATGAGAGCAGAAGGATTATTGTGACCATGCAGGCGATGAAGCTCCCGCCGATGAGCTCAGCGAGCAGGTACACGATGATGGCAATGACTCTGAAGAAGAGGTGGAAGAAGGCCGCTACCGGATGCCTGGTGACACATTTTTAACTAATTTAATATGACATGGAGTATCCACACAGATCAATAACCAATATTGTGTCATATTAATAACAATTATAATCATTATTATTAATAAGAACAAATAATAATAACAACATTTAAAAAATCTTTTTGTTTTTTTGCTCAGTGTAAAACTTAAACATAGGTCTCTGACAACAGCAAAAGTCATTGTAAAATATCGTCTCTAATAGTCAACTAGCCCACATCAGATGATAGTGATAACTTAGCAGACAGATCAGTGAAGTCCTTGTAAAAGTGTGAAAACATACCAAACAAACCCCACAAACCATTAGCCATTATTATCTTGATATCAAGTAGTGACTTGCACAACAAACAGCAAAAGCTTTTCCTTGAAATGTAAATAAATCATTTAATGAAGTATAAACTATCTTCTCTGCAGAGAAAATGTTAAATCCTTCAGCGATCTGCAAACGTACTTAACGCCTGACTTCTTCGACCTTTTCCCTGCGTCATCCTCGGCATCAAACAGAGACACGTCTTCATCGTTGGTATCCTGAGGGATCAATAAGAAAGAGGCTTAAACCTCAACATAAAACAATGTGAAAAAAAGCATCGTCTCTCTGTGGTCAGGGATCATCAGAGGAGTAAGATTGATAACAGTCTGTTTGAAACAGAAATCTGGAGGTTTCGTAATACTAATACACAATTCTGTAACAGGTTGTTTCTGAGCTTTTAACATCATAAATAAATACTCCAAGTCCTCACAGTACAACTTCATATGCCTCCAAACACACTCCTGTTGTTGGGGTAATAGTTTTTTTATTCCTATATTATCAAGAGATTCAGTTTACTAACTTAAATGGCAAAATAAATCTTCAAATGCTGACACTTAACAAGTTAGAACCAACAAGAGTACCAAGAAAATAAACAAACAGTTGTTATTATTATTGAAAACGTGCCATTTCTTCATTATTGTTGCACTCTAACAGCTGTCAGCTCAAACACAGAGCAGGCCTAACACTAAGATCTTATTAAGCTTGTGAAATTGTTTTGAAATGTTAGCAGGATAACTTCAAGTGAATTTGACCTGTAAACTGGAAAAACCAAATACTTACCAGCTGCTTAAAGAACAGCAGCTGATAATATAGATTGGAGTGAGGTCACTTTAGCTTCTCTGCGCCAGGAGACAGTTTAAAACTCACACTTTTGTTTGCTCGGATTATAAACAGCACAAACATTGCCACGTTAGCAGGATGTAGCTTCATTTCACGTTTTGTCACCTTGTTTGCTGATGTTTGTTCAGGCTGATGCTAACTTTAGCAATCGTTAGCTGACACCGCAACACAACAGATGCCCTCTAGCGTAAATTTGCCGTATACAGGTTTAAAGCGAACATTCTGATCGTGGGTTTTTTTCGAGTAGAAAACTTCATCGTTTGATCCGTTTTAAAAACATCATTTTAACGGTAGCTGAGCAGAAATGTTAGCGTCTTAACTACTTAGCAATATTAGCACCACAGATGTCCAACCGAGCTGGGAAACATTCTTCAGCTTCATTAAATAATTTTACTGACGGTTAATGCTTAAACAATCTCACGTTAGCTGTTAACCACACTAAGACATTATTTTAAAAAATAGGAAATAAAAGTGCTCTTACTTACGGCTAGCATCTTGAAACTTGGTCAGGCTCTTCCTGCTTACATGCTCAGTTACACGTCACTATAGTCAGGTGACCAAAACGCGCCACGTCACTGAAGTCCACGCGGTTCCTCGATAAAAAAAAAGTGTTTGACGTAATATTTTATTTTTGAAAACAACATTTTTTGTATCATAAAATGATTACCATACATAACATTAAATATATATTTAATAAAAATAATAATAAAATTATGAGTATAAAAATCTTTATACTCATAATTTGCAATAATGTGTTTTTTTGCATTCTATTTTTTTGTTTTATTCCAATTTCTTTTCTTTTTTTTAATGTGTTAATTGATTCATTAAATTATGTACTCGTTGTATACTATTACTCAGAAATGACAGGTATAGAAATATTATGTTCATAGTGTCGTATATATAGGTTAATCCATCCAATTCAGGGTTGCAGGGCAGGGGAGGGGGTACACCCCAAAAAGGTCTCCAGGGATCCTGACATAAAAAGACAGTCAATCACACTCACATTCGCACCTATGGCTAATTTAGAATCGGCAGTCATCCAAACATCTGCATGTCTTTGTACTATGGGAGGAAGCCAGAGTACCTGAGAGAACTGACAAGTGGAGAACATGCAAGCTGCTGCACATAGATAGGCTTGGATTCAAAGCCCAGACCTTCTTGCTGTGAGATTAGGTACAGAATAATCATCAAAGATATTTTAAGTGTACTGATTTTTTTTTTTTTTAATCCTAGCTTTGGTAATTTAACAGCACATATGGTTCACATGGATGAAAGACGCCTCTGAGCACAGAGGCACAAACTACAAACCATGCATGTAATGCTTTGTCTCTCCACCTGTGTACATGTCTGATATTTTGTCTCCGTTTGTGACTCTTCCTGCTCATGTTGCATCTCTTTATTTCTTTAATGTACATATGCAGGGTTTTTTTTTTTTTTTTGTCAATGTCTGCATTTGTTTTGCAGCTTTTGTTCACTTTTACATCAGTGAAGAAATGTGCCTTTTTCTCCCTAAGTGACCAAAGCTTGGTGCAGTCATTTTTCTTTTTCACCAGCAAATCTCGAGGTTGATTTACTTGAACAAACCACCACAGTGTGGCCTCTGCTCTACTGAGAGATACAACAAGGAAGCTTTCCAAAAAGTATTAAACAAGGCTAAGGAATAACCCATGTCTGGAAAAGCTAAAACAAAAATTTTGAATCCTAAATGATCCACTTAGTTTTTGAAATCATATTTATGTGTGCCACAGAAATGTACATTAGCAAATGTTTAAAGGATGCTGTTGATTTGATGACGTAGAGTGTTTCAAACTGTCAAGAAAACCAGGCATTTGTTTTGCAAATGCAGATACGCCTTTTTATTTGCATACAGAAAATATAGAACATTTTCAGTAACAGTAGTCCCAAAGACACACCGGTGAAGAGCATCAACATGACGTGATCCCAAATGAGAAACAGATTATTAGTTTTGCAACAAAAATAAATCTCCTGTAAACAAGTTGTAACATTTCAAGAGTTCATCTCTTATTTTCCAGAATCAGTACAATACTCTCCTATACTTAAATTCTCCAAGAAAAGCGGTTTATGAAGCGATATCTTCTGTTGTAGGTGAGGTGGGAGGAGACGGGGTTTTCAGAGGTAAAGGTTCCCCAGGCGCCACCAAGAGAACATTGTTCTCTTTCTTGGGCAGCCAGACCGCCGGGTACAAAGGCTCCAGGAACTCCGTCTGGTACTTGTGGATGAGCGTCATGGTCTCACCCACCCCGTAGAATGCCAGTAGGCCTTGCGTGTAGTCCACATAAACCCCAATACGACTAAACATCTCCACATTTAGGGGAGTTTCCACATCACAGTGCCAGGTGGAGAAGTTACGGCCATTCCACTGAAGGCACCAGGAGAAGCTGTTCCCCGTGATGCAGCTGTTGCTCTCATTGCCCTTGCGGTCGATGCTCTTGTACGTGAGGCCAACATGAGTGCTTTCACCTTGGATGTCTGCCTCAAAGTAGTGCCGGCCCATGTAGAAGCTCTCCACAGCCAGAACCTGACGGCAGTTCTCAAAGCGCTCGGGCACATCGGGGTAAGGATGCTGCCAGGGCGAGGTGTTTGTCACCTTTTTGTTATCCTCCGTTAGGCGGAGGAACTTATGAGCCGTTGCAGGATCAAAACTCACTTGGGCAGCATCTGCAAAGGATTGTTGAACATGTCAGTTTACTTATGTTACGCAACAAGACAGGCAGGAAAGCAAATAGCTGTAGTCCCAAAGATTACAGGGTAAACACAGATACTTCAAAACTACACTACAATATGGCTGTTGTGCTATATTAAGTAGTTTTGTGTTAGCTAATTTATAGTTTATGTTTCAGTAGACTCACTGTAGATTTACAAAGTTGTGACACCATGAGTGCAATGGGTACCTGGTTGGGATGCTGGGAAACCATGAGGAAAACATAATGCAATGATCAGGTGAAAACCAAACTTCGAGTAGATTTCCATAAAATGATACTGCATTATGTTTACTGGCTTGTCCTTATTTTCTGCCATATGCATACTACTATAATGGTGGATGTCAGTCAGTGCATTAATGTAATTCCGTAATTCCCATGAGGGAAATTAAAAAGTTGCAATCCTGCCCTGAACACTCAGTTTCACACAGTTCTCTTTTATTTCTACTCTTGGCTCTGTATTATGTCAGTGGAGGGGAATACCCTGAATATGGTCATCTCATTTACACAACTCTAGCTGTGCCCACAGAAGCTCCGCTCATGTTGTTGGTCTATTTGGTCTTTTGAACAGTACATTTGTTTTGATAGCTTGGTCGGCATTATCAGCAAAAAGCCAGACTCGTTCTCGGTGGGTGCTGTTCTATGTTCCTACTGCCTGCTGTGGTCACAAGCTCTGAGTAGTGACAGAGAGAATGAGATCGTGGGTAAAACCTGTGGAAATGAGGGACTTGGTCATTTTGGGAGGGATTCAGAGTAAAGTCCCTATTTCTCTACATCCACAGGAACCACTTGAAAGTGGTTGGGGATCGCTCAGGATGCCTTCTGAACAAGGCCCGACAGCGTCTCTACCACCTCAGATGCTTGAGAGACTTCCAACTGCCCTCCAAGGTGCTCAGGAACTTTTACTCCTGCACCATAGAGAGCATCCTGACGGGAAACATCTCAACCTGGTTCGGGAACAGCACCATGCAGGACAGACGAGCTCTACAGAGGGTTGTGCGGTCAGCTGAGCGCACCATCCGCTCCGAGCTCCCTGACCTGCACTCAATCTACAGCAGGCGGTGCTGGACCAAGGCCAGGAAGATCATGAAGGACCTCAGCCATCCCAAAAACAGACTGTTCTCTCTGCTGAGGTCAGGAAAGCGATTCCGCTCCCTGAAGACCAACACAGAGAGACTGAGGAGGAGCTTCTTCCCGCAGGCGATACGGTCTCTCAATCACACCACCACACAGTA